>NC_092872.1:685572642-685817642 GCF_028372415.1 Notamacropus eugenii
TGAACCAGTAAGAGAAATGAACATCCTTAATCTCTCCTACCTTTTGACTCCAAGGTTTCCCTTGCCCTGGGATTTATGTTTTTGTTCTGCATTGTTTATTCTTCTCAGTTTTAGGTACAGATAATACTGCCCCACCAGACCTGGGGTTCAAGCCATGGTAACTTAGAGCTAGGTTTTCAGGTAGGATACTACGGCCAGGCAGTCAATCCTGGAAGTCTAGGACTTGAGCCTAAGGGGAGATTTGAACTTGGATCTGAGACTGTGTACTCTGTGGGGACTGAGGTAAACTATGAAGCTAATACCCCTGCTTTCCCAGAATCCTATAGGGGAGGATTATTTCCCCCACATCTTGGGGGTTTAAATTTATATGTTATGATTATACATTTGATGTAAGTATTCCTTTATAATCTTAGAAAATAGTCATCCTTTTCACATCCACTAACAGTGAATATATCCTGAGGCTCCGTACTCTCTTTTGGTGATCTCATCAACTCCCCTGTATTTAATTATTATATCTATGTAGATGATTCCCAGATCTTTTTATCTATATTTAGTTGCCCTCCTGAGCACTCCTCCTATATCACCATCTATTGTACACTTTGAGCTGAAGGTCCAATAGACACCTCAAACTCCACCTGTCCACAAGAGAACTCACTTTCCTTTAAAATCCACCTTTCTTCCAAAACTCCCTACTGCTGTTGAGGAGTTCACTATCCATCCAATCACCCTGGTGTCATTCTCTCCCTGTAGAAATTTGACTTTTGCCCTGTAATACTGGACTGTGACAGTTAAAGTTTTTCTTGATGAGAAACAAGCCTCCAGGTATCTTCTGCTATCTGGACAATCTGTTGCTATAAAGGTACCCACTTCCCTCTATCTTTATATGACATTTTCTTCCATTAGGATCTAACCCCCTGGAGGGTAGGAACTGTTTTGTATCCCAAGTTTTTAGAACAGTGCCAGCAATAGAGAAAATACTTAATACATAATTTATCTATCTTCAACTCCTCTCTCTCGATTGCCTGATATATCCAAACAGTTTTCAAATTTTTGCATTTACTTTCTTTACAATATCTCTTTTATATACTCTCTTCTCATCATTTACACAGCTATCACCATAGTTCAGGGCCTTGCCATCTCTCAAGTAGACATTAAAATAGTCTACTTGGTTTCCCTACCTCATCTCTTTCCATCCAATCCATCATCCACATAGCAGCCAAGGTGACTTCCCTAACGCACAATTCTAACCATAAAACCATCCACCTCAATAAACTCCAATATCTACCCGTTAAACCTAGAATCAAATATCACTCTTTTCTTTAGCATTCCTTCAATCCTGGCTCTGAGTTTCCCATGGCAGAGATCCCACGAGGATGACGTAGGGCACCTGAAACTGAGGGCAATCACAGAGAACAGATACGAACACTCCTATGTACATTTCTGCAAGCAATCTTACCTGTTCTTGAAGTAGGATCTTCACTTGTTGGATAAAATAGGTAAGAGCTGCCTGAAAAGTGCTCAGCAAAGAGTTTTGGAAAAAAGCAGCAGGAAAAGAATGGTCTGGCTGGTTTTAAAGATACAAGGATTCAATCAAAAGAAACTCTCACCACATGTGTGGAGAGACGTGGGCCTCCATGTTAGGCAATGTTAGGAGAAAGACAAATGCCTGGAGAAGCTTAAGTTATATGCATATGTGATATCAGAGTTTTTCCATGATATACTGATTAGTTGCTTGGATTTTTCTTCTTACTTTTTAAAAAATGCATTATTAAAAGAGAAACAAGAAGGAAGGGGAAATGGTGTTAAAGAGGGAATATAAGAAAAGGACTTGATAGGAAAAAAGAATAATAATTTATTTGTTTGTTAAATGATGGAATTAGATGAGTTTTAGAATTATAGGGCAGCATTTCTGGTCCTTTCTCTGCCAGCACTATCGTTGAGTGCCACAGAATTTAGTTCTGGGAGGGATTTTTAGATTCTATCGAACCCAAAGCTCTCTTTTTACAGATGGGGACACTGAGATCCAGAGAAGTAAAATGACAAACTCTAGACTCTAGAGAAAGAAAATAGCAAAGCCAGGTTCAGGGTTGACATCCATTCTCTGATACAGATATGCTTTTGTGACACCACACTGCCTCTGTTGCTTAATAAATATTTTCAATTGAATTGAACTGGAATATCAAGAAGTGACTACTCAATTAATGGTAGTGATGTCAATGTTGACAAAGATTAATATGATGCTTTAAGGCATGCAAAACATTTTACTTGCATCACTTCTTGATTATCACAAAACTTCTTTGAAGCAAATCCTACAAATAGTTATCTCCATTTTATTGATAAGTAAGCTGAGGATCAGAGGTTAAATGCTTTGCTCACAGTTACACAATTAGTAAGAGTCAGAGACAGAATATGAATTTAGCTCTCTCTTTTTCTCCAAGTCCAATATCCTTTCACTGAGAAATTATCTGTGTATGAATGTGAGGATTTATAAAATTTATAAAATATGGGAATATTTATAAAATATGAGAAGTTCACAGACATAGCCACATAAATTTGTCCATAAACAGAAAATGTATTTACATTTGCGAACTTTTTTGTTTCATCATTTTAAGAGTTTCATTATAGCTCTAAGCATCAGGTAAAAATATAGTATTCCCAAAGTCTTATTACACTTTTTTTTAAAGTTTAAACTTAACCACTTTAGGCTAAAATTACGCTAAAAATTTTAAATGACTTTGTATTTGATTTATTTCATATAGGGAAAAGGTTTTATTTTTATTTTCTGCTTTACTTTTCTGACGAACAATACTCAACAAGTCAAATGTCTGGATATTTAAGCAGTTATATGCTCTGGCCCAGTGGACAGAGTAATGGTCCTGAATTTAGGAAGACCTGAGTTCACATTGGGCCTTAGACATGTACTAATTGTCACACTGGGCAAGTTACTTAACCTCTCTCAGCCTCAGTTTCCTCATCCATAAATCTGGAATAATAATAACACTTTCTCAGGGCTGTTGTGAGAATCAGATGAGATGATATTTGCTAAGTGCTTTCTTGAATTTAAATATTAACTATTAATAGGCATGTACCTATTCCAGAGGGGCTTAAGTGATGCAGAACAGTACATTGTTATTATGACTGAATGGGGAAATCACAGGTCAAAGTAACATCAAACCTCAATTGTCTAGACACTTAATCAGAATTTGTCTTCATTCAACTTTGGCAAAATGGGAACAAAAAACAAAACATCAACTCAAGGAATTATTAAAACAAAAGTAAAATACTTTAAAAATATAATGTAAGCTCTTCATAGATTCCCCTCTACCTGTTAAGTTTGTCTGTTTGTTTGTTTAGACGGTATGGCATGAGCAGAAGAGTCTCTCGCTCTGCTCACTCTCACTTTGAAGCAGAATTTGAATGCAAGTCTTCCTGATATCTAGTTACCTAAGTTCTAGCTTTAGAAACATAAAATGAGTTGTAGTACTATCCCTCCAGCTATCTAATTGCATGACCTTAAGCAAGTCACTTCCTTTTGGATGCCCATAGTATATTCAGCTAAAAAAAAAATGGAAATAGTTGGGTAAGATGATTCCTAAGATACTTAGTATCTCTACCATTCTTTGATTCTATGACAAACTCATACTTGATTTTAGACATAAGATCGTGGACGATGCAAGATTTCCATTCATCGAAACAGATTCAGTTGTGTTCACTCTTTTGCAAGTTGTTGAGACAGGAATATGAATTGCCACATTTTAACAACAAGGCTAGGTGAACAACAATAAACACAAGTGGTAATGATTCTTCAATTCATCTGACAAACTCACATAATCAGAACTGACCAGTTTTGATTTAAATCATCCATTCCTGAACTTGTTTTCCAGTACTAAAGCAATGAATCTGTCACACAGTTATCATTCCGGAATTCAGTTCCCTGCTGATGATACACAGATCCATTTGATTCTTTCTCCTATTTTAAAGAGATATTTTTAGTACTTATTTTCTCCCAATCAAATGCAGATTTTCCTAGTGCAGAAGTTTATGAAATTAAATCCTTCTAGCACCAAAGTTCTTATCAGTTCTGAACATCTGTTCAGCATGAGTCATCCTCTGGGGATTACTTCTGATTATAATCCAATTTTATCATCTCCAAATTTTAAAATTTGTATTTTTCCCCTTTCCATTGTCTTTGGCATTATCTTTTGAGAGGTTATTTTGTATTCCTCAAGAAGGCTTCTTTTTCCGTTTTTCATGATCTTTCCAGATTGAAGCCTGTGGCTTCATGTGAAAGATATGAAGATGTTGATTAACTCTTTTGTTATTTCAAAGGCTGATTACTGTAATTCACTCTTCTTGGGTCTCTGAGATTTTGCTGTTCAGAGACTGCAGTTGATATAAAATGCTGTGGTAGGCTTCTCTTCCGAATAAGACTTGTTGAGTATATTATCCTAGTTATAAAACCACCTGCTATGTTAGCCCTAAAATCCCCCATAGTTTCAAAGCACAGTTGTTGACCCAATCCTTGTGAATGATGAGCTCAACTGGTTTGTGAATCTTGTGAATGAATCTAAAGTCAGGTATTCCACTTCAGTGGGGGCCCATCAGAGCTTACTGTATGTTATGGGGAGATAGTGATCATTTAGCAAATGATCATATAGCAAAAAGCATACCAATGACCAATCATTAATAGAACTTGGTCAGAAGTTGTGGACTGCTCAGCATAATCCTTCTCTATTACTAGAAAACAATACAAGAAGTCTGACATGCAGTGGTCAGAAGCAACTTTATGATAATTGCTAAACAATATATTTTTATCAATTAAAGTCTAACCAACTATTTGGGAGACTACTTTTCCCATCATGAAACTGAAGTTGGAATGAGGCCTAGATCTCATCTTTCAAACTTTATTTTTAAAAATAGTTAAGTATTTTCTTTGTACACTAGTTACATTGTCCACTACAGCCCCTACTTATCTTTCCCAGAGAGCTATCTCTTTCAATACAGAATTAAAAAAAAGAGGAGGAAGGAAAATAAAATCCTCTAACCAAATTTTCAGTAAAAATCTAACATTATATGTATTACATACACATGGCACCTTACAGTTACAAAGACATAGCTGTCTTACTTATTTCTCTTCTTTGCATCCAAGGTTGGTGGTTATAAATTCAGAACATTCAGTCATTGTGATCACATTCATTTAAACAGCTGTAGTCTTTGTATGTATTGTTTTTCTGGTTATACTTTCTTCATTTTACAGCAGTTAATATAAGTCTTCCTAAGCTTCTCTGTATTCCCCGTGTTCATCACATAGTAATGTTCTTTAAAAAATCAAATTTTCATTATTATTGTATCACTTTTTAAGTTAATGGGTATTTTTCCCCTGCCTTCCAAATTTGTTCCCTAGGAAAACAAAACAAAACACAGCACAACACTTCTAACAGTCATGTGTCATGGCCAAAAGATATGTGTTTCATTCTGCATATTTAGTTCATTATCTCTCTGCCAGGGGGTTGGTAGTTTTCTTTGTCATTGGTCAGCTTTAATTATCATTGATTATTTGATGATCAGAATTCTTAATGCTTTCAAAATTCAATTTTTCACATGTTGTTTTTCTAGACATGCTTATTATACTCTGCAACAATTCTATAAGACTTTTCATGTGTTGTCTTGCTTTGTTTTTTATGAAAACATCACCATCATTTCTTATGGTTCAATGTCATATTAAATACCCTATAATTCTGTAACAGAATTACAAAATTCTGTTATATACACAAGACAAAATATATTTAGGCATTTCCCAGTAGATCGGCATCTACTTTGTTTCTAATTCTTTTCTAGCAAAAAAAAAAAAAAAACTGCTATAAATAGGTTAGGGATTTTTGTTGTTGTTGTTGTTAACATCACTAGGTATATTTGTAGTCGTGGAATCTCTGATATAAAGAGTAGGGCATTTTAATAATTTTCTTTGAATAATTCTAAATTGCTTTTCAGAATGACTTGGACTATTCATAGCTCTCCCAAGAATCCATTAGTGTGGTTTTCTTTTTGCCTCCCCTCCAACATTGAAAATTTCTATCTTTTAATCATCTTTCTCAACTTACTGGGTGTCAGATGAAACCTCAGGAATGTTTTCATCTGCATTTCTTTTATTATTAGTTATTTGTAATTTTCTTTCGTATAGTTTTAATAGTCTGAAATTCTTTTTGAGACTTATTAATTTATTCTTTTGGTCTCATATATTTGTCAATTATCTAAATGCCTTGCACATCAGAGCCTTATCAGAGATACGTGATACATTTTGTCTCAGTCTCTTCCTTCCTGGTGTTAATTTTGTTGGTTTAAAAATATTTTCAATTTCATATAATCTAAATCATATAGTCAGTCTCTTATAATTGCTAGTGATTGTCACTGACCCTAGTTTGGTTAATAATTTGCCCCATGTCCCTGAGCATAAAAAGTATGTGATATGCTTCTCTTCAAATATCTATTTTTATAAAATTACATTTAATATTTAGGTCATATGCATTTTAATTATTATAGAATATGGTGTAAGATATTGATGTAAACCTAATTCTGTCAGAATACTTTTCAGTTGTTCCCAAAATTCTTCAGTATTTCATTCCCAAGTTACTTATGTTTTCAGTTTGTTATTAAGTTCAATTACTTCTTGTTCTTATTAGTCTAATCTAGGCTACTAATCTATTTTTTCTGTGTTTTAAGCAAAACCAATTGATAATCACTACTTCATAATATAGTTTGAAATCTAGAAGTGCATTTCCCCTTTCACTTCTACCTTTTCTTTTTTTTTCATTACAAGGCAAAATGTAATGAATCTGACATACTTTGTAGCACTTTTTACAAAAAATACATTTACACACTTCATAAAATTATCAGTCTACAGAATCCAATTTCTAATCATTCAATTGTGCAGAGAAACATACCATTACACAATGTCAGGGCAATAAAAGCACTTTCAACATTTATCATATGTTTTGGATTGAATCAAACTGTATTCTAGAGCTAGTTAAACTAAAGATTAGTTAGTAAATTAGTTAGTAAAGTTAGTTTCCCTCTCTGGCTTTCAGTTTCCTCTTCTATAAAATGAGAAGTTTTTGTTAGATAATCCCTAAGCTACATCCCAATGCTACCATAAGATATTTTGTGTTCTATACTCCTTTCCAAGTTGACATTCAGTGTTTCTGTTATTATGTTGCCTTGCATTTATAACTCCAGTTGCAAAAATTATTTTGCAAAGGATCATGTCTTAAATTATCCATACATGACTGCGCAATAACTAATGGATTCTTCTTAAACTAGAGATTTCGGGGGGAATCAAGGTCTATAATTATTCTCATTCAGAATTAAGGTGAATATTCTTTTCCCCAGATGAAAATGCAGGAAATTCTCAATCATCTGGAATTATTACAGTGAAGAGCTCAGCATGAATATGAGTTCAGAAAAACAATAGTGCTACTAGCTACTTATATTAATAAAATTAGGATGGATTCAAAAGCTAGAGCCAAAAGTTTCTTTCAATACTAACTCCCATTTCTCTTTTTAAATTTTCTTTTTTTATTATTTTTTTGGTTTCCTTTTAAAATTATTTGAATTTGTTTTAAACATCAGCATGTGTGAACATTTCCCTACGCATGGAACAGAAAAACGGGGCTACATGTGAAACTGTGAATCAACACTATGTAAGCTTATTTTTTAAAGTATATTCCAAATGAAACATGGTAGTTTCAACATTGGACCATATGTCTGTGATGTCTACCAAACGTCTTTCTGCTCTCTTCTATGAATTTAAAAAAATCTTCAATGTTTTTATCACTAGTTCATATTAATATACTGTTTTACAATTCAAAAAGTTTTTTTTTCTCACAAAGAGCTATGTAAAGAACATTGCAATAGCATTATTAGCTTCATTTTGCAAATGACAAAACTGAGTGCCATAATGATTATTATAATGACATATTTTTAAAAAACTAAATATAAAAAATGCTTTCCCCAAACCAGCCTAAGAGGCAAGTAGTGAAAACATTATTAATTATGCCGTTGCTCAGTTTCAGAGAGTTAATATGATTTGCTTTGTCCCCAGTCACAAGTTCTATATTTAACTGGTAGAGCACAAATTCAAGCCTGAGCCCTGTCTTTAATCCCAATGCTTGTTCCACTTTACCAAGTATCTCTCAATGGAAAATCTGGCAAAAACCCTTTCACCAAAATTAGTCCATAAATAATGCTTTACTGTGAAATTTTCTGTTGATTATTCTGGGTCCTACAGAGAATCAAGTTGTGTTCCCAATAACTTGGGAAGGAAGAAAGAAGTCTTCACATGGTACTCTGCTCCAGATGAGCTAAAACACTTCAGTGAACTCTTGATTCCTGAGGGTGGTTCTCTGTGACATGTTAGTCCTGATTTCAATTTGTCTCCATAGAGGAACAGCAACATGACAGTGGGGAAATCAGCACAGAGGAGAGAAACAATTCCAAACTTGTGTGAGTTCTTGACCCTAGACTCCCAGAGGGCTTGAAGATTAATATAGCAGTGGATTGCTCTGTGCCCTATTACATGTACCGGCAGCACCTGTCACTAGGCTTGTATTATTCACCTACCAGCTTGGTGTCTCCATTCATAAAATCATAGCCAATGGCAATGCAACCAGAACAAAATGTGGCAGTAGTACCAAGTTTATTTCCTGTTCTGCTACCATGGGGAGAAGTTCTACTTCATGATGAGAATGGGCAGGGAAGGGAAGGGAATAGGAAGGGAAGTAAGAAAAAAAGGGAAAAAAAAGAAGAAGAGTTCTAAATAAGATGTTTTAAAACTCCTTCCCACTACTAACATATAGTGACAGGCACTCCAGCTATTATTAATGACATTAAATTCTTTAATCTTACTACAATCATACTTCCATCACTGTATTTAATTTTTATCTAAAAAAATTTTTTAGTAATCACATGTATATGCATATATGTGTATATATGCATGCATATATATGTGGATATGTATATATATATGTGTGTATATACATATATATGTGTGTATGTATGTAAATAATTGAGAGGCATGAAAACGACAAGTAGTAAAGTGTTGACCTTAGGTACATACTTGAGTCACTTAAAATTCTGAAATTAATGTTCCTTCACAATAATTCAAATGAAAAAGCCTTCCAACTTTCCCTGGGATAATTTCCTATCCACTCTCCTACACCTTGGGATCATGCATTCCCTGTGCCTCCACAACCAAAGCATGCAACGCAAGCTTAGGTCTATTTTAAAGCAAAGCAACATGATGCCAGAATATCTGGGTTTGAGTCCTCACAGGAGGACTTTGGGCAAGTATTTTGACCTGTCTGGGTTTCAGTTTCTTCATTTAGAAAATGGGGAGGAGATAAATTGATCTTTTGATAGACAAGATCTTTTTCAGCTTTATAATAGGATCCTATAACTAAAAATCTTTCCCCATATGATGACCTATTTTCCTCCCTTCCTTTTAGTTCTTACTTGTTCTTTACTCTGTGCCTCTCTTTCCTCTCAGATAGAATTACTATTTCTTGCCCCTTAGGTGCTTTGCCCAGATATCTACAGTAGACATTGGCCATTTCTTTTCTTTTCTTTTCCTATTTTTAAACAATATTACTTAAAGTTTTGAGCTCCAAATTCTATCTTTCACTCCTTTCCTCCCCTCCCCTCTCCCTAAGATGGTAAGCAATCAGATATAGGTTATACATGTGCAATTATGTAAAACATTTCCATATAATTTTGTATAAAAAGACTCAAATACAAGGAAAAAATGAAAGTGAAAATCACTATCAGCTCTTTTCAAGAAGCAGATATACGTGTGTGTTTTTGTGAGTGTGTATGTGTATATGTATGTATATTTATTACAAGAGGAATTACTTTGCTCAGTTATTCATATTTTGGGACTAGGGTGGGGGTGAGGTAGGTTGTAGAAAATCGAGATACTTGTCAATTGGAGAAAAATAAAACAATAAAAGTTACATTTAGAAAAGAGAGTGTTAAATAGAGATAGTCTGTAATCTTTATCATTGATTACACAGTCTTCTAGCACTAAGGTAAATACTCATTCTCAAATTCAATTTAAATTAACAAACATTCATTAAGCACTCAATGTGTATAAGACATTGGGGGCAAAGAAAAGCAGATAAAAAGACCCCCCCTAAAAAAAGTCCCCATCTTCAAGGAATTAAGCAATAATTTTATGGAGTAAAAAGACAACATGTAGACAAATAAGTATTGTGTTCATTGAAGTAACAATTATTATAATTATTACTAATACTACAGTGTTGAATATTATGGAAAGACCTCCAGATTTGGAATTAGAAGGCCAGGGTTAAAATCCCAGATCTGGCACTTAGGCAAGGTATATCACCTATATATAAAATCTATAAAATAAATGTTGCATTAGATAACTTCTAGAATTCCTTCCAACCTGAAATAATTCTGTGATACCATTTTGAGATGTGTTTAGGCAATCTCCTCAATCTAATTCCAGTTGTGATAAAACTTTATAAGATGTGGTCTCTTGATGTTGACATGAATTCTTCTTCAGATGGAGAAAATAAGACAGTCACTTGTAAATAAGTGATGTATCTATATTCCAAGGGAAGGTACAAGTGGGATTAAAAATATGCTACTAAGATGTTTAGGATGGAATTAAAAAGTATGATCATCACAGTTTCTTTGAGATATGATTGTGGGTTTCTCAATCCATGCATCAGGTGCTCACCACGTAAAATATGTGTGGTAGAGAGGTTGGAAGCCAAGGAGGAGGGCCAATTTTGCCTGTTTAGGCTACCACATAGAATGAGGAGTACAGTCCCCAGAGGCATTTCTTTTCTATTATGCCCAAATGTGGTGCCAAAAGAACACTTGAGAAAGCTCTTCTCCAGAGACGTGTTCCCCCCCACCTCCAAAGAAAGAGAAGGGAAAATCCTAATAAAACTTTCCACTACCTGAAAAGTAATAGGAAGTAAATATTCCAAGCAGTGCCTCATTCAGAACTAGAAGAAACCTTAGAGGTATCCTCAAGAGAAAGACCCTCATTATATCAGGAGGACACTAAATCTCAGTGAGAATATTGTTTGCCTAAGGTCATATAGCTAGAAGGGGGGAAGAGAAGAGGAGGAGGAGGAGAAGAAATTTTTGTATCATAATTTAGTGTTAGCAAAGCATTTCTCTCACAAAATCCCTCTCCGGTCATAGAGAAACAGGACGATATACTACTGGACCTGGATTTGGGAAGACAGAGAGTCAGATCCTGTGCCTCAGAGGCAGTTTGGTAGCACAGCGAGTGATAGTGGGCCTACAGCCAGAAAGATCTGAATTCAAATATGACTTCAAATATGCCTTACTAGTAAACTTTGCTCTGAAGTCAGTCTGAAGTTTAAGTAACTGGGCCTTTATTTGCCTGAATTTCCTCAATTGTAAAATGGGGATGACAATAACATGTTTGAGGATTGTTGTGAAAATTAAATGAGATGACATTTGCAAAGAGATTAGCAAAGGAACATATGCTATACTAATGCCTGGTATATAGTCAATGCTTAACAAATTCTTATTTCCTTCCTTCCTGATATTTGCAAGCCCTGACTGTCATTCTGAAACTATGAACTTAAACTGAGTCTCAGTTTTTATTTTTTATTTTTGTTTTTCATTTCTAAATGTCTAGGGGCAATCATATCTGTAGGACCAAAACTGCTGTGAGACTTAAATGAGAAAATGTTCATATAAATAGAGAACCTCTTAAATTTAAGGTACATGTGGATGTCAGCTATTCCTAGTATGTTCTCTGCCACCAAGGAAGATGGATTATTCTAAAGAAAGTAGCTGTACTAAAAGTAGCCACTGTACAGAATTGATCAAAAACAGTTCACGTCTAAGAGCAAAAGAGGGCAAGTGTCTAGCGACTAGCCTATTTCCCAAATAGTATATATCATTCCCTTGATTTTTATCCTTTCTTTTCAAATGCTTACACCATATGAGACTTTTTCTACTGTCCTCCTCCTGAGCCCCTAGCTTTGCTGCCTTTCCTTCATCCTCCTCGCCTTCTGTGACTGTCTTCCACTCTCAGTCTGTTTCCTGTGGCATCAGTCCCAGGAACCTGAACAGAGATTTGTACTGGGGGAATAGCTGAGATGGAAAGTTTCTACAATGTTCTGCTCCACTGAATCCTCTGTGGGGGGATTTTATTGTAAACAGCCTTATGTTGTCCCCCCTATGCCGAGGCTCTTCATAAACTGGAAGGTTCCATTTAAGGCTCTTTATCCTTATATGTAGAGAAATTGGATGATTTGTCTGAGTTTAAGGTAGGATTTAATGGGATGCGAAATATACTGTTGGGAAAACTTGTTTACATTACTACTAAGATAATTTTTTCCTAACTTTTTTTTTCTTTCAGTACTGGGCTGTGTTTTGTGGGAAAAAAAAGGAGGAGGAGAGGGAAGAAGATTTTTTAAATGGAATTTATCTTCAAAAGCTACATTCTATTGATTCTACCTTGAAAATATCTCTTACATCTATTCCTTCTTTATTAATCAGGATGCCACCAATTGATTCACTTTCATACTATCTCATCTGAATTTTTCATCGCTGTTCAACCCATCCTTCACACAACTGACTTATTAGTCTTAGTATATCATATCTTTAATCGTGTTATTCACTACCAAATGCCAAAAACCTTACAGTGACTAGAGAGTGACTACTGAATAAAGAGAAACTATTTCATGTAACATTTAAAAGCCCTCCAGAGTAATGACTGTATTTTGATAGTATAGGCCAGTAACTCTTAAGGGGTTGTGAATTTGATTCAAGCTATTTAGCTAATTACATTTCTATATGTATTTTCTTTGGAATCCTATGCTTTATTATATGCATTTAAAAACTTTATTCTGAGGAGTCCATAGGCTCCACCAAACTGCCAAAAGTTCCCATTACACACACAAAGGCAAAGAACTCTGCTCTAGGCCAAACTGGATTGATTTTTCATTCTGCAAATGTATCTCAAGCTTTCCTACCTCCAAATCTTTACTCTTTTCCTTTTTTTTCCCCCATTTGATTAGGATACCATCTCCATTTCCACCAGAGATGATGACAGCCTACCTTTCCTTTAAGGTGCAAATCAAATGTTCTCTCCACATATGAAGTTTTCCCTTATCATTCTAACTGAAAGTTGACCCTTGCTCACTTAATCTCAAACACTTTATGTTCCTCTTAGTATATTCTAATTTTATTACAGTTATCTATATTCTTGTCTTATCTCTTTTACAAGACTGAAAATTCATTTAAGCCAGGTATTTTCTACTTTATCTCTCCATCTGCCTCAGTGCCTATAAGAGAGCAATACATATAGGAGGTACTCCTTAATCCATGATAGTGGAATATTTTGATGTTGAAGGAGTTTAGGAGATTTATGAATAGATCTTAAATCCTAAGCAAAGAGTTACCTTTAAAAATGTGCAGATGACTACAATAATGCAAATGGAAGAACCATCAAACAATCAAAAATAAATTTTGTGAAATGTCAAAGAACCATTTTAGCCTCAAAGAAGAGACATATAAAGATATCTCCCTTTCCCCACTCTTTTGAACAGGTGGACGATTCACAGGTATGGTGCATTGCAAAAGAGATCAGATTTTTTTTCAAGGAATAGGCTAATTTTACTGATATTTTCCCCCTCTATCCTTTTTTTTTAAATGTGTAACAAGGGATGGGACTCTTGAAAGAGTGGCCTAGGGAGCAATACAAGGTGACTCTTAGATCATGAAAAAAACAAAAGATATTGTAAAAAATCTATCAAAATTATATGTGAACAAACATTTTATTTATAGAGTATATTGCTCTGAAACATTATTATGATGTCTTTACTTAATTTATCCTCCACTGGCTCACCATAGCATCCTATAATTCTGGATTCTCCTTAGTCTAGAGATGAACCTGGAAATGCCAAAATGTCTCTGTTCTCTTATGATCAAACATAAGCTCCTCCATTTGACTTTTAAACTTCATAACCTGGCCCCACAGTAGCAGCAACAATTTTTTAAAGAGCATCTTTGAGAGACTAAGTCATTTTGATTGTTATAAATGAACAAATCAAAAATAAAGGACACATGAAAAAAGACACATAAAAATAATAATAACCTGGTCTCAATCTACCTTCCTGAACTTACATATTTGATCTCTTGATGATTTCTTCCATCCAGACTGGTTTTCTTACTCTTCCTAATATGACTCATAATTTCCCATCCCATGCCTTTGCACACACTATCCCCCATTCATGGAATTTACTTTGTCTTGACCTCTACCTTTTAGAATCCCTTATTTCCTTCAAAATCCTATTCAAGAGGGGCAAAGCCAAGATGACAGAGCAGAAAGACCCACATTTGCTAGCTCTTTTCCCACAACCCATAAAATACCTGTAAAACATGACTCTTAGCAAATTCTAAGCCAGTAGAAGCTACAGAAAGACTGAGTAAAAGAGATTTTCAGCCCAGGGTGGCGTGGAGGGCCAACAGGAAAGGCCAGTCGCACCTGACATGGGGCAGAGCACAGCACAGCCTTGGCCTGGCTGTGCAGCACCTGGGGGAGCAGGACCAGAGCAGACCTTGGGGGCAGGGTCCCCAGCAGCAGTGGAGGTTCCTGGATCTCTCAACCCACAGGTGCTAAATAGAGCTTTGGAGGTCAATGAGAGAGCTTTTTTCCTAAGGACAGTAGGGAAGCAGGGTCCCCTGTTGTCCCTAGTCCCAGGCAGCAGTGGTGGTGGCTGCAGCAGCTTCCCTTTGTGGAGCTCTCAGCCTGAATGCCCTGAGGAAATTGAGCAGATGACCTGAACCTCAGTCCTGAGGGGCAGCCCTGCCCCCACCTAAAGCCCCTGGGGGAATCAAGCAGCTAATCTGAATCTCTCAGCCTTGAGTCTGGCCAGAGATGAAACTCCTCTCCCTTGATTGTGCCACTTGGAGGAACTGAGAACTTACAGGTCCCCAGAGTATACCTTCCTCTTGACAAAGGATGCAAAAGTTAAGCAACTGGCTGGAAAAATGACCAAAAAATGGGGAAAAAAAAGACTACAGAAGGTTATTTTTTTGGTGAACAGGTACTTTCTTCTGTCCTTTCAGATGAAGAAGAACAATGCTTACCATCAGAGGCCTCCAAAATAAATATGCAATGGTCTTGGGCCACAGAAGAGCTCAAAAAGATTTGAGAATCAAGTAAGAGAGGTGGAGGAAAAATTGGGAAGAGAAATGAGAGTGATGCAAGAAAATCGGGAAAGGCAAGTCAACAGCTTGCTAAGACCCCAAAAAATGCTGAAGAAGATAACACCTTTAAAAATAGGCTAACTCAATTGGCAAAAAAAGGTCCAAAAAGCCAATGAGGACAAGAATTCTTTAAAAAGGAGAATTAGTCAAAGGAGGCTCAAAAGCTCACTGAAGAAAACAGTGCTTTAAAAATGAAAATGGAGATTGAAGCTAATGACTTTATGAGAAACCAAGAAATTATAAGACAAAACCAAAAGAATGAAAAAATAGAAGACAATGTGAAATATCTCATTGGAAAAACAACTGACCTGGAAAATAGATCCAGTAGAGACAATTTAAAAATTATGGGACTACCTGAAAGCCATGATCACAAAAAGAGCCTAGACATCATCTTGCGTGAAATTATCAATGAAAACTGCCCTGATATTCTAGAACCAGAGGGCAAAATAAGTATTGAAAGAATCCACTGGTCACCTCCTGAAAAAGATCCACAAAGAGAAACTCCTACGAATATTGTAGCCAAATTCCAGAGTTCCCAGGTCGAGAAAATATTGCAAGCAGTTAGAAAAAAACAATTGGAATATTGTGGAAACACAATCAGGATAACACAAGATCTGGCAGCTTCTACATTATGGGATCAAAAGGCTTGGAATATGATCTTTGAGAAGTCAAAGGAACTGGGATTAAAACCAGGAATCACTTACCCAGCAAAACTGAGTATAGTACTTCAGGGGGAAAAAATGGTTATTCAATGATATAGAGTATTTTCAAGCATTCTTGATGAAAAAACCAGAACTGAATAGAAAATTTGACTTTCAAACACAAGAATCAAGAGAAGTATGAAAAAGTAAACAGGAGAGAGAAATCATAAAGGACTTTGTAAAGTTGTACAGTTGGTATTCCTACATGGAAAGATAGTATTTGTAACCCTTGAGACTTTTCTCAGTATTTGGATAGTTGGAAGGATCACACACACACACACACACGCACACACATACACACACACACAGAATACAGGGTGAATTGAATAGGAAGGGATCATATCTAAAAAAATAAAATTAAGGGGTGAGAGAGGAATATATTGGAAGGAGAAAGGGAGAAATGGAATGGGGCAAATTATCCCTCATAAAAGAGGCAAGGAAATTTTCGGAGGAGGAGCCAAGATGGCAGAGTAGAAAGATACACATATGCTAGCACCTAACCCACAGCCCATAAAATACCTGTAAAGAAGAACTCCCAACAAATTCTGGAGCAGCAGAAGCCACAGAACAATGGAGCTGATGAGATTTCTGTTCCAGAAAGACCTTAAAAACTGACACTGTTGCTCACTGGACCCAGAGCAGAGCCCAGCCCTGCCTTTGCCAAGGGTCAAGAAGTGGAACAGATACGAGCAGGCTTCAGGGACAGAATCTCCGGCAGCAGTGCAGGTCCCTTCACCCACAGGTGCCAAAGGTCAGTGAGAGGGTGTTTTTGGCTGGCCAAGAAGGGAGCAAGGTGTCTCCATAACCCAGGACCTCTCAGGAGGCAACATCAGAGGCAGCAGCAGACAAGGGCTCCCAAAGCAGGCAGGAGCTTGGATCCATTGCTGAAGGTCTCCTCATAAACCCCCTGAGGGAACTGAGCCCTGTGTGGCAGCCCTGCCCCCTCTTGAGCAACTGAACTTAATCTCACACTGAATAGCAACCCTGCCCCCGCCCAAAGCCCTGAGGCTGGGAAGCAGCATTTGAATCTCAGACCTCAAGCACTAGCTGGGTGGATCTGGAGGAGTGGTGCGTGTGGAGAGGAAACTCAGAAGTCAAGTAACTGGCTGGAAAAATGCCCAGAAAAGGGGGAAAAAAAAATAAGACCATAGAAGGTTACTTTCTTGGTGAACAGATATTTCCTCCCATCCTTTCAGAGGAGGAAGAACAATTCTTACCATCAGGTAAAGACATCAAAATCAAGGTTTCTGTATCCGAAACATCCAAAATAAATATTCACTGGGCTCAGGCCACAGAAGAGCTCAAAAAGGATTTTGAAAATCAAGTTAGAGAGGTGGAGGAAAAACTGGGAAGACAAATGAGAGACATGAAAGAAAAGCATGAAAAAAAGCAGGACAACACCTTGCTAAAGGAGTCCCAAAAAAATGCTGAAGAAAATAACACCTTGAAAAATAGGCTAACTCAGTTGGCAAAAGAGGTTCAAAAAGCCAATGAGGAGAAGAATGCTTTAAAAAGCAGAATTAGCCAAATGGAAAAGGAGGTTCAAAAGCTCACTGAAGAAAATAGTTCTTTCAAAATTAGAATGGAACAGATGGAGGCTAATGACTTTATGAGAAACCAAGAAATCACAAAACAAAACCAAAAGAATGAAAAAGTGGAAGATAATGTGAAATATCTCATTGGAAAAACAACTGACCTGGAAAATAGATCCAGGAAAGACAATTTAAAAGTTATGGGACTTCCTGAAAGCCATGATAAAAAAAAAAGCTTAGACATCACCTTGCATGAAATTATCAAGGAAAACTGCCCTGATATTCTAGAACCAGAGGGCAAAATAAATATTAAAAGAATCCACCGATCACCTGCTGAAAGAGAACCAAAAAGAGAAGTTCCTAGGAACATTGTGGCCAAATTCCAGAGTTCCCTGATCAAGGAGAAAATATTGCAAGCAGTTAGAAAGAAACAATTCAAGTATTGTGGAAATACAATCAGGATAACACAAGATCTAGCAGCTTCTACCTTAAGGGATTGAAGGGCATAGAATAGGATATTCCAGAAATCAAAGGAACTAGTACTAAAACCAAGAATCACCTACCCAGCAAAACTGAGTATAATACTTCAGGGGAAAAAATGGTCTTTCAATGAAATCGAGGACTTTTAAGCATTCTTGATGAAAAGACCAGAGCTGAAAAGAAAATTTGACTTTCAAACACAAGAATGAAGAGAAGCATGAAAAGGTAAACAGTAAAGAGAAGTCATGAGGGACTTACTAAAGTTGAACTGTTTACATTCCTACATGGAAAGAAAATATTTGTAACTCTTGAAACTTTTCAGTATCTGGGTACTTGGTGGGATTACACACACACACACACACACACACACACACACACACACACACACGCACGCACGCACATGCACACACACAGAGACAGAGAGCACAGGATGAACTGAATAGGATAGGATCACATCTTAAAAAAATGAAATTAAGTGGTGAGTGAGAAATATATTGGGAGGAGAAAGGGAGAACTGGAATGGGGCAAATTATCTGTCATAAAAGAGGCAAGCAAAAGACTTTTTAGTGGAGGGAAAAAGAGGGGAGGTGAGAGAACAACATGAAGTTTACTCTCATCACATTCGACTAAAGGAAGGAAAAACTGCACACTCACTTTGTTATGAAAACCTATCTTACAATTCAGGAAAGTGGGGGAGAAGGGGATAAGCAGAGTGGGGGGGATGATGGAAGGGAGGGCAGTGGGAGGAGGGAGCAATTTGAAGTCAGCACTCTTGGGGAGGGACAGGATCAAAAGAAAGAATAGAAGCAATGGGGGGCAGGATAGGATGGAGGGAAATATAGTTAGTCTTACACAACACAACTATTATGGAAGTCATTTGCAAAACTACACAGATATGGCCTATATTGAATGGCTTGCTTCCCAAAGGGAATGGGTGGGGAGGGAGGGATAAAGAGAAGTTGGAATTCAAAGTTTTAGGAACAACTGTCGAGTACTGTTCTTACTACTAGGAAATAAGAAATACAGGTCAAGGGGTATAGAAAGTTATCTGGCCCTACAGGACAAAAGAGAAGATGGGGACAAGGGAAGGGAGGGATGATAGAAGAGAGGGCAGATTGGTGATAGGGGCAATTAGAATGCTCGGTATTTTGGGGTGGAGGGAGAGTACAAATGGGGAGAAAATTTGGAACCCAAAATTTTGTGGAAATGAAAATTAAAAGTTAAATAAATAAATTTTTTAAAAAAGAGGCAAGAAAAAGGTTTTTCAATGGAGAAGGAAAGGGGGAGGTAAGAGGGATTAAGTGAAGCTTACTCTTATCACATTTGGCTCAAGGAAGGAATAATATGCACACTGAATATGCTATGAAAATCTATCTTACACTACAGGAAAGGAGGGGAGAAGGGGATAACTGGAGTGGGGATGATGATGGAAGGTAAGGCAAATGGGAGGAGGGTCCAATTAGACACAAACACTCTTGGGGAGGGCCAAGATCAAAAGAGAGAATGGAAGAAATGGGGGCAGGATAGGATAGAAGGAAATACAGTTAGTCTTACACAAAATGGCTATTAGGGAAGTCATTTGCAAAACTACACATATATAGTTTATATTGAATTTCTGGCCTTCTCAGTGGGGATGGATGGGGAGGGGGGAAGGAAGAGAAGTTGGAACTCAAAGTTTTAGGAACAAATGTTGAGAACTGTTTTTGTGTACAACTGGGAAATAAGAAATACAGGTAATGGGGTATAGAAATCTATCTTGCCTTATAAGACAAGAGAGAAGATGGAGATGAGGGAAAGGAGAGGTGTTAGAAGGGAGGGTAGATTGGGGGAAGGGGGAATCAGAATGCTTGGCATTTTGGGGTGAGGTTAGGGGACAGAAGGGGGAAAATTTAGAACTCAAAATTTTGTGGAAATGAATGTTTAAAAAAAAAATAAACAAACTTTAAAAAAAAAACCCATTCAAGTGCCACTTCCTACATGAGGCCTTTCCTGCCCCTAGATAGTGTCTTCCATTAAAAATTTCTCCTTATATATATTTAGCATATATTTTTCTGTGTTTATTTTTAGTGCATCATATCTCCTTTGAGAGAATGTAAATTCTTTAAGGACAGGGACAGTTTCATTTTATCTGCATATGACAGCGGCTATCACTATACCTACCATATGGTGAATGGTTTAGCAAATGTTTATTGATCATTGACTGATTGGTTCTTGAAGGCTTTGCCAGAGAAGCACAAATTCTGCCAAATGTATCCAAGTTGAAAAATTCAAGTACAAACCCAGTGGTGGAGTATACATCTGTCGTCCAAAGTCTAGTCTATTTCGTTGCATAGAGGTTCATAAAAAAAAAAAAAAGTTGGACACCTGGCAAGGAGTTTTGTTTTGCTTTGTTTTCTTATTTGTGTTCTTTTTTGAGGACGGAATATGAAGAGTAACAGATTTTACAGAGTGTGGAAAGGTTCTGATCTAAGTATAGAGATGCAATCACAGATCTTTGGCATGATTGAACAACTATCATCCTTGTAATAATCACCAAAACCACACATCTATTAAATTTCTACAGAATGTCTGCCACTTTACTGAATGATAAGGAGGCAACCAGGAATCAAAATGATCCATCAGAGTGCTATTCTGTTTTAGTTATGGGTTCCTTTTTCTCATTTGGCCAAGGCTGATGGTGCCAGATAAATAATGGTTACAAAATTAGCCAGAGACAGGAGGGTGAAGTTAATTTTCTCTAGAACAATTCATTCTTTGCCAACAATTACCTGATCACCTGCCAGCCTCATTATGTATTTCTCATTAAACTCAGTGGCACCCAATCAATTTCAAGAGTTTCACCTTCTATACATTAAAATCTAACTCAAATTTTTCATTGTTGTTTCCTTTGTTGGTTAATATTAATATGAAACTATGCTTTGCTAGACAAACAGTGGCATTCCCTGAGTGGATAAAAGCCAATAGTCTCCCAGAGGCTCATTCAGATAAAAAGGTGAGGGGCTAGAGTAAGCCCCAAATGCAAGGTCATGAAAGGAAAGTAGAATCATGCTACACTGAATGATATCTTTCCAGCTGAATATTACATTATTTCCTGTTATACAATTTATATTCTAGTCAAACTAAATTAATGTTCCCTAAACATCTCTCATCTCTAAACATTTGCACAGGATATATCTTTATGATCAGACAGAATACTGGGGACCCTCAAGCCATTTTAATTTTGACATTAAACTTATATTAGTACAGCCTAGGACAGCATTAATTTCTTGGCTTCCATTTATACTGTTGACTCATTATCATCCTGTTAGTTCACTAAAATTCCACTATTTATTTCACGTAAATTATTTATTATCTAACCATGTTTTCATGTATACCATTTTTCTTAACTCCCTCTAAAAATTCACACATTTTCCTTGTAGCTTGAATATCATCTCTTCCTGTGTACCACCTCCTCCATCTGAGGTCCATGGTCATTACCTCCTTCAAGAAATAGCTTAAAACATATCTTTCAGGAAATCTCCTCAGAATGACCTTGCTAATCTCTGGTCATTTGGTCTTTTCTCTGCATCTGCTCAGGATTTATATTTTCTGTTTCTTAACATACTACTTTCCCCATAGGGAATGATGGAAAAAATACATTTTTTTTTAGAAATTATAGTTTGGGTAAAGAAATAATATATATAATAAGTTTGGAAACTACTCAGAAGCTTCACGCCTGTCTAGGAGAATGTTTTCTTCAAAAACCCAGTTAGAGGATGACAAAGCTACCAAGTGCTAACCCAATCAAACATAATAAAATAGCCTATACTTTAAAGGACAACAATTCCTGAGTGCTGATTTGAGCTTCATTTCAAAATTAGTTATCCATGTGTAGTTAGCTCATTGGTTGGTCAAAATCACCACTAAATTATAAAGATGATGATAATAAGATATTCCACTTAGTTATCGAAGCAGGAGGTAACCTGTTTATGCAAATGTTTGACTCTTAAGGAGGAAAATTATATATACAAAGCGTATCATTCCCTCAAAATATCACGATTTCTTAGAATTATTTAACTTGTCCAAAAGAGACAACACAGGAAGACAGAGAAAGTCCAGTAACCACCCCCAGTTATCAAACACTTACTCTCTTAGCCAAATAAAGAGCTATACAACCAAGTGCAATATCTGTTTGAAGTCAAGTCACTAAACATTTATTAAATGCCTACTATGTGCCAGGCACTGTGCCAAGCATTGAAAATACAAGGAAAGACAAACTTAAAAACAAGAAGACGACTTGCTTATTTGTAAGAAGAAAAAAGTACAAAGGATGATTCACAATGGCAGAAAATGATCAATTTAAGAAATGATTAATCTTAAAAATGATCATGGAAATAAGCTAGTGTGAAGTGCACAAAGCTAGATAATTCCTAGAGAATGTCCAAATGAAACTAGAAAGAGATTGGTGTGTAGATGAGAAATGGAACAGATCTCTTGGCCTTTTTCTGACGCTTGACTTTCATCTGTGATAGTGATGGAATGATATTTAGATTACTGAGTTTGGAATCCACCACTTCTGTATTAGACAAACTAGCAAATGAAGTAGAAACAACACTTAGAAGAATGAAGTGTGGATAAAATCCAAAGAGAAAAAATATGTATGGGAGGGAATAGTGCTAAGGAATTCAGGAATTGATTTATAAGATTTCTCAAAAAAAGAAGATTTCAAGAGAAATCAAAACATCACAGGAAGTATTTTAACAATAATCACCAAATAGAATTTAGATGATGCATACATGTTGTACCTGCCTCAGAGGGCAATCATTAGGTCACAGTATGGACAGAAATTTGCAAGTTTTAAAGCACTATATAATTCTCAGTATATCATTGTATAAGTATTATTATCCTTGATAAAAATAAAAGCATGAGAAGGTAAGAGAAAAGAAGGACAATGTTTTAGGACAATGTTCTATAGCATACCAAAATGTAGCCTAAAATAAAAATGAAACATTTGACTTGGTTTTACAAAAGATAGCCTTGAAGTCTCCTTTCAAGCTAGATTGTTCCCATATATTTATTAAGATCATAAAAGATTATATAACTGTAGATATGAACTATTTAATAACATGCCGAGCATGAACAACAAAAAACATAAGTCAACCCATTCACAGTTTAAGTAAGTGAGGCATAAATGTATTTTGCACAGATTGTGATATGGAAATAGACATTATATTTAATCAATTATTGCATGTGTCTCTGGATAGATAATGATCTAGATCTAGAATACATTGGGAGGACATTCAGACTGGATTTCATTTGGGCAGTCTAATAGCACTTGCAGGGATTCCAATCTGACCTCTATGACAAAAGTCTACATTTTTAAATCTGATATTTCAACAGTGATGCTTAAATGTTTGGCCTCATGGAACACTCCAATCTCAGAACAATAGAAGGTTGATAGCCTAAAGGGCAAAGGAAAAATGCATGGTGAGTATATGTACCCTGTATCATAACATGATCACTCCTCAGTCTCCTTTGCTGAATCTATATCTTTATTATGCCCACTAACCATGGCTATCAGGATTTTGTCCTGGGTGCTCCTCTGTCTTTACTACTTCATTAGGTTATCTCAGTAGCTCCCAGGGATTTAATAACTATCTCTGTGTTGACTATTTTCAAATTTCCCTATCTTGCCCTAACCTCTCTGATGACTTACAGTCTCACATCTTCAACTGTCTTTCAGACATCTTCAACTAGATAACAGTAAACATTTTAAACTAAACATGTCCAAATCTGAAGTCATTATTTTTCACCTGAAACCCACTAGACACTCTTCTTCCCCTTTTACTGTAGAGGGCAACATGATCTTCTAGTTCTTCAGTCTCACAATCTAGGAGTCATCCTCACATCTTCATTATCTCTCACACCCCATATCCTATCTGTTGCCAAGACCTGTCAATTTAACTTTTGTAACACCTTTTGAATACGTCCTCTTCTCTCTAACACTGCTACCCTTTTGGAGCAGCCTCTCATCACTTGGAGCATCTGAATGCCTCAAGTCTTCCCCCATTCTGATCTGCCCTCTATTTAACCACCAAAGGGACTTTCCCAAAGCACAGGTTGAATGAATCATGTTACCCCCTACTCAATAAACTCAGCACACTTCCTATTGCTCCCAGAAGTAAATACAAAATGGTCTGTTTGGCATTCAAAGCCTTTCATAACTTAGACCCATTCTGTTTTTCTGGTATTCTCTTCACCATATACTCTTTGCTCCAGGGATGCTGACTTTGCTGTTTCATAAGCAAGACATTCCATCTCTTGGCTCCAAGCATTTTCTCTGGCTGTCATTCATGCCCACCAGAATACTCTCCCTCCTCAACTCCACCTACTGATTTCCCTGGCTTCCTTTAAGTCTCAACTAAAATCCTACCTTTTATAAAAATTTCCCAACCCCTCTTAATTCTTCCCTCTATCATTTATTCTCTATTTACCATATATATATATGTATATATTTGTTTGCGTATTGTCTCTACCATTAAATTGTGAGCTCTTTGAGGACTGAGAACTATCCTTTGTCTTCTTTTTAATCCCCAGCACTTAGCACAGTGCCAGGAACATGCTTATTGATTTACTGAAATGATTAAAAATGTGATGATCCAGTCATGCTTTATCATCAATACTAATAATGGATAGGCAGCCCAACTGTTGAACTTCAATGCCTGAAATATTAAAACAACCAAAGGAAATACTTCAGTGCAACGAGTAAATAACCATCTACACTGGATCTATAGAAAAGATTGGCCAGAATCACATAGAATGATAGGAGCATAGGCTGCAATTCTTAGTAAAATCCACATTTTTTCATGGATCCACCAAACTCTAAAAAAAAAAAGTCTTCAAGAAATGAAATTAACTTTAATGGTGAAATTAAGGGTTGGCTACAAGAAAAGAAAATGCCCCAAATACTGAGGGAAAAGCATATTGAAGCAATTCTGAAGTTTCAGCTCCCACCGATTAGATTGGAAAAGATGACAAGAGAAGGAAAATTGCCTATGTTGGAAGAGCTGTGGTAAAACGGGAACATTAACTCCCTGTTGGAGAAGCTGTAAATGATTTCAGTCTTTTTTGCAAAACAACTTGGAACTCTTGCCTACACCTTTAAATCCATACCATTACAAGGCCTATGTCCCCAAAGAGATCAAAGAAGAAAATGAGTCCTATGCACAAAGATATTTGGAGCTCTTTTCACAGTAGCATCAAACTACAAATCAAAGGTGTAACCATTTATAGGGGAATGAATAAATTATGGTATATTAATATAAAAGATTTGTATTTCATCAAGAGAAATGACAAAATGGATTGTTTCAAAGGAAACTATGATAACCCTTATGATCATACAGATAGAAATGAGCAGAATTAGCTGAACAATCTAGATAATAATATCAATATTATCAAGAGAATCAACTTTGAAAGATTTAGGAATTCTTATGAACACAATGACCAACTATCATTCAAAGGACTCATGCTGAAAAATGAAATCTTCCAACTGGAGGTGATGGACTCAGAGTGCAGACTGAAACTTTTGATGTTTGTCTCTGTTTGTGTCTTTCTGTGTCTTTCTGTCTTTCTGTTTCCCTCCCCCTCTCTGTCTCTCTTGCTCTTTGTCTCTGTGTATCTTTCTTTGTCTCTGTCTCTCTCATAAAAGCTAATGTAGCAAATTATTTTGCATGACTATATATATATTTGTAATATGTTTTGTTTTACTTGCTTTTCAGTGGTGAGGAGAGAGAAAATTAAAAAGAAATAATTTTATAAAGAAAAACATCATGAAGAATTTTAGAATGCTAATTAATGTAATGACAATTCAGAAATCCAGAAGAATAAAGATGAAACAAATTATATATCTCTTTTCAGAGATGTGATGGACTTAAAATGCAAAAGACACACATTTTGGACATAGCAAATATGAGAATTGTTTTGTTAGATTATGAATTAAACTATGAATGTTTCCTATGAACATTCTCTCACTCTCACTCTCTCTCTCTCTCTCTTTCTCTCTCTCTTTCTTCTCTATCTATATCTCTCCCTTTCATCCAAAGAATTGCTGGTAATAAGAAGGAGGGATAAATATGATGGAGAAAGAGTCAGAGAAACAGAAAGGTACAGAGAAAGAGAGAGACAGAGACAGGGGAAAGACATTTAGTTGATTGGTAGGGAAATTTGGGGTACAGTGATATGGAATATCTTGAAACCTCTTCACAAAACATCACATGGGGTTCTGTCTACTTATGAGCTCTTAAGTACTGCATGGTCTTATTCTTTTCTATATGTCCTATTCAGAGCCTTTCATGAGATTCCATGAACAGAAAGTGCCCTATATATGGCTCACTAGAAAACAACACGATAAAACAAAACAATACATCTCAAAGAGCAATTTTTCATCAAACTTTGGTTGAATTAGCCTCCCCCTCTCACTTTAATCTCATCTGAATGGTACTTTCTGCATTTTGCACATGTTGGAAGACAACTTTACTCTCAAGATGTGTGTATATGCAACTCCTAATCTCCTGAAGGGCAGGGACCATGTCTTTTTTATTGCTTTCATATCCCCCATAGCGCCCGCCGTGACGATGTGGACACAGAAGGCAAATGACAAATGTGCTGTGATTGGCTCTTCACCGATCTCAATAAGAGCCCACCGTTGAGAAGGGCCAAGGTGATTTTTTTTTCTCATTCCTGCCGCAACTATGTTAGAAACCTTGAACAGCAACAACCAAAAAATACAATAATAAAATGAAAAAACAAACATTGCCCCAGTTGACAAGGAAATGGAAAGCTTAATTAATTTATGCCTGTAAAACATTTTGAATACCTTAGGTTCAAATTACTGTTGGGCTTATTCTCAGCCTTACATAAATATTTGTACATGTAAAAATTCAGCACATTGACATTATTGAAATGGTTGCATGAAAACATGAGGCAAATTGACTTTGAGACAGGTGTTAGCAGTCAGCCCTGGCTAAGAAAGTCCTTTGTCAACAGAGCAACTACAAGACGGGCTGCTAATGTACAGAAATGGTGATCTATGGGGTGGAAAATATATTTGGATTCTATTTTCTATTCAATTCCCTTCATCTCTGTGGGGAGACTGTAACACTCTTACGATTGTGGGTTATCATGGATAGGGAGAAGGAATTGGGCAGGCTCAGAGTATTGGGGTCTGATCCATGAGGAGCTGGTTTAAGCTCAAATCACTTATTACTCCAAATCTCTAGTATGGATCAGTTTCAGAACTCTGGCCTAAATATAAATGACTTTATTAAGCAATGCTGTTTCTAGCCACAATCTACTTTTTAGAGATATAGCAATACATTTTTAAAGTTAAATATTACTTATGTTTTACGTGTGTATATACATATGTATACATATATATGTATACATATATATGTATGTGTGTGTGTGTGTGTATGTATATAATATATAATACAACATGGTGAAAGGAGCACTGAATTTGGAATTGTGAGACCTTGCTTGAAATTCTAGTTTTGTTCTTTACTGCCTTTGTGACTTTTTTCCATCAAGAAACAGATTGATTGATAGATAGATGGCAGATAAAAGACATATAATATATTTATGTGTGTGTGTGTGTGTTTATACAAACATAAGGACTACGAATTCAACAAGGTGATTTTAAATGCTTCATTTCCTTTGATCCTCCCAACACCTTTATAAGTATTACAACAGATAACAATGCATAGTGAATAAAAGAGTCTTTCAAGTGAAGATCTATGTGACCTGAACAAATCATTCATCCTTTGATTGCCCCAAATAATCCACTAAGACTTTAAGTTACAAAAGAGTTGCCAACCTCTATTAGTATAGAAGTTTCCTCAACTGAAATTGTTTCCCCATGATATCATAGCTCCATACCAGGAAAAAAAAATGACATTTTATACACATATGTGTGTGCATTGTATGTTTGTATATATGTGTAAGTGCATGTGTATGTGTCACACACACACACACACATATATATATATATATAATCACCTTAGAGTTTAAAATGCCTTATTACCAATTCTAAGTGAGAGAGTACAAATAGTCTTACTCTTCTTTTCTAGATGAGAATATCGAGGCTCAGAGAGGCTAGGTGATTTATTTACAGTCACACAGGTAACAAAAAGAACAAGGATTTGGGCAGTTTTTCTGACTTGTGGTCAGAACATGTGGTTCTCTAAATGATTACCATCACTGATAAACTCAAATAATCATTTTAAAGTCAATACTGAAGGACTTTGAAAGAATTCCTCAAGGAATCTTGTACGACCTATTAATTTTAATTCAATCAACTGAAAAGCATTTATTGAGTATGTATTATAATTTAAAATGTATTAGGCAAAGAAACTGAAGACAGCTCTACCACTAAGCAGTTCTGTGACCTTGGTCAAGTCGCTTAAGGATTTGGTAATCAATATCTTCATGACTACAATGAGAACTTTGGATGACATCTTTTAAATAGCTTTTATTTTTATATTTTATGTATTATTTATTTGTTTTACTCACATTATTTTATTATATACTATATTATTTCTTTTATTTAAATTTATTTTTGTTATTTATTTATTTATATTATTATATTTATATAATTTTTTACCTATAGAACAAGCCCTGTACCTTGATTTATGAAGCTTACTTTCTGACTCTTTAATGAATATGTATATGCTATAGAAACCCAATGACCATGTGAGATAAGCTTTGTCAAAAAGAAAAATAAAATCACAAACAGGCAATTGTTGAAATAACACAGACCTTCTGTTTGAAAAACATGCCATTTAGAAAGCAAAGAGGCAGGAACTTTCAGTGACAATCTTCAAAAACTGTTTTTTAGAGTGTAGGAGTTACAGTACTTTAGAGTTCATACAAAATGTGAATAAGACCAATTCAGTTTAAAATGTATTTTTTTCACTGTCTGTATTTTCAAACGTGATATAAAGTGATGTCATTTCAGAGTGTATTCCATTATGATCATT
This sequence comes from Notamacropus eugenii, assembly GCF_028372415.1. Lineage (NCBI taxonomy): Eukaryota > Metazoa > Chordata > Mammalia > Diprotodontia > Macropodidae > Notamacropus > Notamacropus eugenii. Next base: position 685,601,647 of record NC_092872.1, read on the forward strand.
TTAATACAATATTGTAGCAATTTATTACAGTGGGTAGATCCGCAAATGGATTGGGGGAAAAAATCTTGAAATGCTTCTAGCCTGCCTAAAATAACTACTGTGGTGAGAAGGCATGTCGTGGTACAAAATGTGGAATTCATAAGCATTAGTATAAAGTGGTGATATGCCCCCCTGGTATTGATTTATGCCAAAAATGTCTACTAAGGATATTTTCAGTGTTATGATTTCTAGACTAATTTAGTGTTCAATAACTAGCAGTGTAGCATGGTAGAAAGAACAGTAAATTTGGAATCAGAAGACCAGATACAAATCCTAGCTCTTTTCTTTGCTGCCTCTGTGACTATACCTATCGACAGATACATAGATATATAGGTACATAGAGAAGTAGATAGACATTCTTATAGATAGATATTGATGAAGATATCGATATAGATATGGATATAGGTATAGATATAGGCATAGAAAGAGATGGATTAATTATAGATAGGTAAATATAGATATAAATATGATAGATATTGGACAGCTAGGTGGTGCAGTGGATGGAGAACTGGGGCTGAAGTCAAGAAGACTCATCTTCACAAGTTCAAATCTGGCCTCAAATACTTAACTAACAATGTGACCCTAGGGAAGTTGCTCAATCCTGTTTGCCTCAGTTTCTCATCTATAAATTGAGTTGATGGAAATGGCAAACCACTGCAGTATCTTTGCCAAGAAAACTCCAAATGAGGTAACAAATGAAATGACCAAAAACAACAGACACATATAAATATATCTTAACCTCTTTGACTCAATTTCTTCCTTTATAAGAAAAAGGGGTGAGACATAAAGAGCTTTCAGTATACTTAGGGCTCTAAATTCCACTGAGTTAGATTACTAATTGTATCAGTCACTAAAATCTTGCAAGTTCTGATCTATTTCATTTGAAGCTATGATGGACTTACTATTGGACATTTGACATTTCATTTATTAGAGAATGAATTTATCATAGAAAGGACACTTTGGTTTGACATTAGAGTTAATGGTATCGTTATCTATGACCATGTAAACTCGGATGCTTGAATAAATGTTTGTTGAATTGAATTTCTAAGGAGCCAAATTATATTGTCTGACCTCACTATCCCTCCTTCATTCGTTCCCTTTGATTGCTAATTTCTTGCTGACAGATGACCCCTTAACCTTTTGGATGTCTTCATTTGTGTATGACCTTCACCACCAGGACCACTCCTACTGAAATTGGCCCCAGATAGACCAAACTGTCCTTTCAGCATCATAGAAGGCTACCCTTAGCAAATTTCTTGCCTACATTCCTACCTATTCCTGGTCAAGTCCAACCCCAAGTATGGCCAAAGAATCAGTACAGAACTGTGTGTTATACATAGTAAGTATTTAATAAATATTTATTTAAACAACAAATCTTCCAACGTACCTCCCTCCCCTCTTTCCCCATAAAACAAATGTAAAAAGAAGAATTTAAGCATCAATTTTCATTCTTAGAGAAATTAACAGTTCCAAGAATGAACATATTTCTACACACTGGCTGTTCAAGTGTGGTTTTTGTTTTTGTTATTTAATTTGTTCTTTTATTAGCTGATCACTATCATTTCTAATTCACTGTCTAACTGAATTAATTAGAATATCCATACATGTGAAAGGTGAAGCTTAGAATCCAAGGAATCTTGTATAACCAAAACAGTGGCTGGGGGAGACTTCTCTCTGAAATAAAGGAATAATTTAGGCATGGGTGATTGAGGACGTAATTACTTAGGTCACTGACTGAATTCTGCATTTTATTTTCTATTGGTTGAAATAGCCTCCATTTTTTTACAAATTATCAATAATTTCTTTTCACAAATGTTACTTATTTTCTCGAATGTTTCAAATTCCTTTAATCTCTTTTCTCTGGGTCCTCCATCCATAAATGCAGATCTCAAACCCTTTGACCTTAGTTGAGAGTCTGCATAAGTTCATTTAGCTTGGCAACCTTCTGGTAGGAAGTCTCTCCATTTATCTAAATTTGTTATTGGACATTATGGTGTTTCACTGGTTCCTAGTGAAACTGTTTTAACTTAGTAGAGCCAGTGAATCATCTTTACTCAACTGGCATTAATTAAATGGCTACCATGTGACAGACATTCTCCTAGGTGCTAGGGATATGGGGTGAAAATCAAAACAGTTCCCATGCTCTAAGAGCTTACACGGAGGAGGAACTCAGCACGTACACATGTCAGCCAATTCAAAATACATACAAAGTAATTTTATGGCAGAGGGCCAAAAAGAAGGGTATCAGGAAACCTCTAGTGTAGGAGGTGATTATCTGGGCTGTCTGGAATGAAGCTGGAGATTTTAAGAGGCAGAAGTGAAATTAAAATGCATTCCAATTATCACAGGCAACGTGTGCAAATGAATGGAGGCAAGAGATAGAAAGTTTGTTGCTGTTGCTGAGTTGTTGTTTTTTTAATGAGAAACAGAAGGTAGGCCACTTAGGTGGGAACAAAGAATACATGATAAGAAGGAAGATGAAATAATTTTGCAAAGATAGGTTGGAATTAAATGGTGAAGGCTTTTAAATGGTAAAAAGAGAAGTCTGTGTTTTATTTAAGAAACAACAGGTTTAAAAAATAATAGATTGTTTCACTCCATAAATTAAATGTTTTACATATATTTAATTATATTTTTATAATTTTTATATTTATATATATTTAATTTTATACATTATATATGTGTGTACATATATGTATATATGTATGTATGTATGTATGTATATGTGTGTATATATGTATATGTATATTGTTGTCCATTTTCGAAGAGGACCAAAATGGCATCTCCATGATAAAGTGATGTTTCAGTGTGTCCAACTGTGGTTGATCAGACCAATAGGAGCTTATATGTATTTTAAATATACATATTTTAAAGAAGGAATCAGAAGTCACTATTGTTCTTAAGAAGCAAATGACATGGTTAAATTTATGCTTTGGTGAAGATTCACTGCTCTAGGGATCTTCACAAATCTATCCATTTATGAAACTCTCTTTAGAACTTTTATGTACTTCAACTTCATTTTCAAGTGCACTAGTTTACATATAATGTAGCTACATGAATACTGACCCATAAGAAAAAAATATCTCCAACAGGTATTTAAACTGAAATATTTCAGAATCCACTTTCCTGTGGCAGTGGAAAACCCCATAGGTTTTCAGAGCAGGGCAGACTAGTTCCCTGGAGAACCATTATTGTTTTTTCCCTTGGCAAAGACTACTGATATAATTTCCTCACTTGATCCAGTAGAGTCATGTCATGTGAGCCTACCAATGTCACTTTCCTCCATGACTCCACCAATCAATCTTGAAGGAGCGTTCATTTGGGAGAAGACAATTAATCCCCTTTCCTGTGGCTTTATATTATCTTTCTGGACCCCATATGGTGATTAATCTTGGCTTCTCTTCATTCCTGAGTCTTCACTGTCATGGTAGCATAGGGGACCTGGTAGAGATTTTGTTATTTTGTTAGAGATTTAGAGATTTTGTTATTAGCATTCTCAGGAAGCAAATGAGAAAAAAAAAAACAAAAATATTTCCACATAATGTGGTAGCGATCATCCTGTCTGTTGCTCCCAAATGTTCAGATGGCAAGAAGATGGACTTTTGAGTGGCTTTTCCTATTAAGAGATACAACTATATTTTGAAGAAGGCAGTGTTGTATAATAGAAAGAAAAATGAAATTGGAAATAGGGGAACTGGGTTCTAACCTTTACTTTGCTGCTTTGTGAGTGCATAACTGAGCAGATCAGTTGAGAATGCACTGAATCTTGATGTTATTTTCAGTAAAGAAGGAGGGATAATCCTGGCAGTTCTTCACCTCACGGGGTAATTGTGAAGCAAGTGATTTGTAAACACAGTCCAATGTTTTAGGAATATGAACAGCTTTTTTTAGGAAAATACCTTGTTTTAAAATCATAATACCGCGAGTTTTGAAACTGACTGTGTATAAACTTTACTGTATCAAAACCATTATACTATAGGGTTACTGATTACTCCAGTTCTAGGTTAACTGATTGTCTAAAATAGGGTACATTTTTCTTCCACTTTATATGTGAGCTCAGGGGACAGTATTGCATGGGGACATGTTTAGGACTTGACATTTGGAATGGCAGATGGATTGGAAAAGCATTTGCTTGTGGGAGTTAAATGGCACAATCAACCCCCTTGAATTTTGATGCAGTTTTTAATTTGGAACACTAAAGATTATGGGATTTGGGTGCATTGGAATAATAGCCACTCACATTTCTTCAGAGCTTAATAATTTACAAGCATCTTTCCCTGAAACAACCCTGTGCTATAGATAACAATAACATAATTCTATAACACCTCAGGGTTTACAAATCACTTTCCTCCCAGCAACCTTGTGGTCTTGGTAGAGAGAATATATTATCCCTTTTTTTTTTTTCCTGAAAAGGAAAGTAAGGCTTCAAGAGAGGCAAAATAGTTTGCCCTACCTATGCCATAAACTATTAAGTGATAGCACTTCAGATTTAAACCCAGTTTCCTTAACTCTAAGAACAAAGCTATTACTATGATCCCATCTTCAAGTATTATCATTGTCATTTCCCAGAAGGAAACAGAGGCTCAAAGAGGCTGAGTGATTTGTCTTGGTAATATGATGAGTAAATTTTGGAGCTGGGATTAAAAAAGGTGATGACAGTTCTTTCCATTATAGCATCTTCTCTCTATCAGGACTGTATTTTGATTTCTTTGGAAGGGTATAGCTGATCAAAAGGTATGCACAATTTGGTAAGGTGTAGGGCATAACTCCAAATCTTTCCAGAAATGATTCAACCACTTCATAACTATGCCAATAGTGAAATAGTCCATTTGTTTTCCCACAGCCCCTCACACATCTATATCTATTATCTATTATTTTTTTTCTCTTTTGACATCTTTGCCATTCCGGTAAGAGTGAGATAAAACCTTAAAGTGGTTTCATTTTGATTTCTCAAATTATGAGTGATTTAAAGAATTTTTTCATATGATAATTTAATTTTCTTCCCTTGAAAAGTTTATTTTATATCCTTTGACCATTTAACTATAGAGAAATGTTTATGAATCACATTAATTGGAAGAACTTTCTTGTATGCCTTAGAAATTTGATGTCTATCAGAAATATTCGTTACTCAGTTACCTATTTCTTTTCTTTATTATTACATTAGTTTTCTTTATGCAAAAGCTTTCCAATTTTGAATAATAAAATGGTCAATTTTAAATATTAAAATTCCTACTTATCTTGGTTAATCTTCTCTATCACTGTATAATCATGAACTCCTCCTCTGTTCATCTATATGAAAGACATTCTGTTGCTTAATCCTCTAATGTGTTTACAATGTGAACTTTCAAATCTAGGTCATTGGTTATACATACATTTCTAGTTTATCTTAGTGTATGGTATTAGGTAATGGTTCACACCTAATCTCTACCAGGCTGCTGTTTAATTTTTCATCATCATGTTTTATCAGATAGTGAGTCCTTCCTCCCACTAACTTTGTTCTCTGTGCTTAGAAAACCATATATGACAACACTGGGGTTTGTTTATGTTTGGTTTGTTTTCCTTTGTTTCTATGTGTTCTATACTCAACTGTTCACTTTACTCTTTTTTTATTAACTAGTATTATCATAGTTACAACTGGACTGAAATAATAAGAATTAGTCCTATAGATGATGGTTTGTCCTTGAGCTTTCTCTGTGCGTGTGTGTATGGTTTTTGCTGTCACCAGTCTTATTTTCTCCTCCAAACCTATCTGGGTCCAATGACCTGATATCAGTCAGTACAACTGGAGATGGCCCAAGCAGTGGGAGACTCTGGCCCTTTCAAACTTTCAGGTTCTCACTTTGAATGAGGCAACATCCATTCAGTGAACAGGCCTCATTTTTAAATAGTGAGTCAAGGGATGACCTCTTTAATAATAATAATAAAAAAACTCAAATTGGGAGGGGAAGACCCTCAGGGTTACTAGCCAAAAGAGAGACAGTTATTATTTATATTCACTCTGAGCCAGAAGGGTCCCAAAAAATAACCATTAAGTGGTGCTTGGGCAGGGATCAATTGTCCAATCCAAGAGTTCCAGAGTGAATTGGGTTTAAGGCTTGATCTTTGACAAATAAATCTAGCCAGTAAACACCAGCTGGTTCTGGATGAGAAAGTGAGGCTGGTAACTCTGCACAGCCCTCCCTCACTCACATCAGAGTCAATTGCAAGTCATGTCATTATCTCCTTGATGTCATGGTCCTCTTCAAGAATGATAGGGCAAACCACAACCTATGAGTAGTTCAAGTTTTCTGAATTGGGACCCATTCCCGTTAAGCAACTCAGTTCCTGTTCTCTTCCCTTCTCTTCCCCTCCTCGTCTCCTCTCCCTTCTCTTCCCTTCCTCTTCTCTCTGCTCTCCTCTCCCCTTACCTGATGGTGTTCTGCCCAAAAGAAGGCAAATTTTGATGGCCAAAAACTACCTAGTTAATTTGGGGTTTACTGGCTAGATTTCTATCTCAAAGACCAAGCCTTGAGATTTCTTAGGAAGACCATTAATAAATGATCTGAGTAGAAAATTAAGTTAATTAAAATGAAACATAAAGAGGGAGGGGGAGGAAATTCACCAGATCTTCTACTTTACTCAGGTTGAATTTGTATCATCAGGATTGGACATGAATTCAGAGATCATCTAATCCAAAGGTTTGTAAACTTTCAGGATTATGGACCTTTTTGTTAGTTTGGTGAAGGCTATGGGCTCCTTGTCAGAATGGCCTAAAGGTATAAAATAAAATATACGATGAAGTTCTCTGAATAACAAAACTAGAGAACTGGAGTTTTTGAAAGATGCCCCCACCCCAGCTCTCTCTCTTTCTCTCCCCGCAAACATAAACACAGACATATACATACACACAATTTCATGGACACCAGGTTAAGAAATCTTTTCTGACTTCAACCCATAGCCCAACAGAATCTCTCTTATACCATCCCTGAAATGTTGTTTTCTAGCTTCTGCTTGCAGGGACCTTCACAGATATTTGTGGGAGTTGTTTTATGCCTATAGTTACATGGTTGTTGACAGAAATGGTATCAAAATCAATAGGTACTAATATTCAAGTCTACCACTCTTTTGAATCTGTAAGAAAAAAAATCAAAACAAAGCAAGCAAAAAATACACCCTACCAGACTAACTACTCTACCTTCTCTCATCTACTTCAAACTAAAATCTCTAGGATAGCTAGGGAAACTGGCATTGTAATTGATAAAATCCCAAAGAGAACAGGGCTAATGGTTTTGTCTGTCTCTTTTAATGGCAAAACATAAAATATGTTAGCAGACCTGGGGTAAAGTTTAAGTTCTGCCAATCGCTAGCTGTGAGATCTTGGTTGAGTGACCTTCCCTGTTTAGACCTCTCATTTAGTTGTTTCAATCATATTCAACTCTTTGTGACTTGATTTGAGTTTTTCTTGGCACAGATACTTGAGAGAGATACCATTTCCTTCTCCAACTCATTTTACAAATGAGGAAAATGAGGCAAATAGGATTAAGTGACTTGTCCAGGGTCAAACAGCTAGTCAATGTCTGAGACCAGATTTGAACCCTAGAAGATGAGTCTTCCTGACTTGAGCCCTGGCACTCTATCCAATGTGCCACCCATTAAGTATAAAATGAGGCAACTGCATTAGACTACCTCTAATATGCTCCTTCCAGCTTTAACATGCATATGATGGGAAAGTCATAGCATTATGATACAGCCCATTCCATTTTCTTAATACCTCCAATGGTTTTTTGGTAAGTATTTTCTTATAGGGCACCTAAATACTTCTCACTACATTTTCTGCCCACCAGTCCTTGTCTTTCCATATAGGGTCATCTAATATATCATTCCATGATAGCACTCTAAATACTTGAAGACAACTATTTTATCTTCCCTAAGTCTTTTCTTCAGAATAAACATCCACAATTATTCTATGGTATGATTTTCATTATTTCTAATTGTGATCTGGACACTTCCCAAATTGTCCATGTCCCTTCTAAGATGTTGCACTTGGAACTGAACATAGTCCTTCAAACACGATGTGACTAGGACTAAGTGAAAACTCTTTTTACATGTTTTGGATGGCAACATTACAAATAACATTTCTATTAAGGATAGTAAATATGTCCACATACATTGCCCCTATAGAAATATATAAGCTGAAAAATAAGCCAATATTTTAGGTCACTTCTAATTCTTCAACCTTTTTGTCCCCTCTCTAGCAGCATTGGATAACTCTGTGGAATAAGGTTTAGTGATTTTTCCAGAATGGTATCTAAAAACAGAAGAGAGTTTTTGTTCCTCATTAATTTGATGAAGCTTTTCAAAACTTATTTTTAAAAATTACCTGATCACATTTTCTCTACCAGCTCCTTCCTTCCAGAGAGAGAACCAGGCAGGGAAACAAAAGATGGTAGAACAGTGTGACCTAGTGGATAGAGTTTTGGAATCAGGAAGGTCTATGTTCAAATGCTGAAGCTGACATTCATAGCTGTGGGACCACCAATAAGTCATTTGACTTTCTGAGCCTCAGTCTACTGATCTGCAAACTGTGCAGAATCATGCCTGTAACTCAAAAGGTTACGGCAGCTCAAATGAAATAATACATGCAAGGTGCTTTTGCAAATTTTAAAACCCTATGCAAATACTTGATATAATTAACATGTGAAAGTCTCATTTGAATTTGATCAAATTCAGGATTTTCTAAAAATTAATTCAGCTTTTCAATTCACATTGTAACTATTAAATTGATTATTTGTATAATGGCTTAAATTACATTGCTTTCTTCTCTTGACATATCTCTAACTCTCCATCTCTTCTCTCACTATCACTTCCTCTCCCCTTTTAACACAGCTAGTTTACCTATTTCATACTTATTCCCTCCTTTTCAGTTATGACGATGAATTCAGAGCACAATATAATTCATTTTATTACCTTTTTATTATGTAATGAATCCTATGGTATGTACAGAGAAGGAAACAATTAGAAGTAAGGCATTTTTTACAAACTCTAATTCTGTATCTGGACCTTCAAAATATCATCTTCCTCTTTATTACCTGTAAGCATTTCAAACTTAACATACCTCAAGTAGAGCTCATCATCTTTCATCTTTCAGCAGCTTATTCTATTGATTTCACTTTTTTTCTGTAACATTCCACTCCCTAACCTCAGTCACTCAAAGACAAAACCTTAGTGCTGTGCTTTAGTTTTTCCTCCCTTTCACTTTTTATATCTTATGAAGTCCTAAGCCCAATTGGTCTTATATCTTGTACATCCTTGCCTTCCTCATTTTTCTCACTGTCATTTCTCTTTTCCTGGCTCTGATTACCAAACTCCTAGACTATTGTATTCACTTCCTAACAAGTCTTCTTTCATTTACTTCATTTCCACCCTATTTCCTTCCACTTGTCCTTTACACTGCTTTCAATTTAGTTTTTCCTATGTTCATATTTGATCATGTTCCCACTCTGTCCAAAAGTCATCCATGTATCCCTGTGAACCACTAAATATCAACCAGATATTTTAGTTTAGCATTCAAAGCCCTCCAAAAATCAAACAGTAACCTACTTTCTTAGCCCTCTTTCATACTCTCCTCCATGTTTGTGTGCTGTGCTCTCCTCTAAATGAATTACTTACACTCTGTCCCCTAATACACTTTCTGTACTTTTTGCCTTTGTAAAGAAGCTTAGGAGTCACTCCCGAAAGTCACATAGCAAGCTAACTGAAGGGTTAGGAATTAGAAATATGTCTTCTTCCTATGCTGGGTAATGTGAAATAACACTAGTGTGAAAATGAAGACTTCCTTGAAAGTTTTTTTTGGTAGCATGAATCAGAAGCAAGATATGATCTACATTCTTTACCTCATGCTGAATGCTGAAGCTAGACAATGTACTGGGTATTGAAAGCTGTGTACATGGTCTTCAAGTTAATATGAATCCCATGGTGGGAGGTTTTTTTTTTTTTTTTTTTTTTTGGTAAACGTTACCTATGTTGCCTACATCAAACAACATAATTGAATAAGCTCTGTGACAGTGGAAATAGGGGGACTGAAACCTGTTGCTGATTTCAATCACTGCAGAAACTGAAACTCAATAAAATAATTCAGCTCTCCTTTATTAAGCACCCATTATGTTCAGACAACTGTGATCAGAATTGGGGGAGATATTTAGCTTTCCTGTCTATTCTTAAGGACCTTGGAGTCTAAGAGGGAGAAGTGGATACATAGATAGGTAACCAAAACATAGAATGGGTATCATGATGATGATGATGATGATGATAATGATGATGATGATGATGATGATGATGATGATGATGATGAAGAATATGTGAATAGAGGTGGTAAGGAATAGAGAGTGAATAGAGAGCTAGCCTAAAGGGCAGCTAGATCCTAGGGTGGGTAACCTGGGGCTTCAAGGTCACATGTGACCTTCTAGGTCCTCAAGTAGGACCCTTTAACTGAATCCAAACTTCACAGAACAAATCCCCTTAATAAAAGGATTTGTTCTGTAAAATTAGACTCAGTCGAAATGTCCCACCAGAAGAACTAGAAGGCCACATGTGGCCTCGAAGTCACAGTTTACCCAACCCTGACCTAGGATCAAAGCTTTGCTCTGATACCTATTATCTGGATCAACTTCTCAATGGGATTAGGTAACTCTCTAAAAATAGAACCCTTGTCCTCTGCATGGACAGAGACTCTTCTCATTGAGAATTCCCTGCACCATTGAAATCCCAGATTTGGTCCCCAAACAAAACAATATTAGTAATAATAAGTTTTAGATCTGAAAGGAATCTGAGAATTTTTCCACTACAACCTCTTCATCTTAATAATGAGACACCTTGTGCCCAGAGAGGTTAAGAAACTTGTCTAAGGTTGTACAACTTCCCATAGTAAATAAGCAGAAAAATTGGGTTTCAAGTTTGCATCTTCTGATTTTAAATTCAATAGTGTCCCCTCCCCCACCCACCACAATGCAGTCTCCCTGCAATAGAGATCAAAAATGATCTTTGAGGGTTCTGTTTTCTACTTATAATTTTAAATCAAAAGACATAACAATATCTCCATCTCAGTAAAGCATTCCCAACACCATGGCTTAATAATATTCTTTCATCACGTCAGAAAGGGTACCCACTCATTATCTATTTATTTTAGCATATCTTTCTAGTTCCATTGAAACAAGTATCATCTATAGCCAATGCAGAAAGATGGCCTCAGTTTCAAAAAAGGTCAATCAATTTGGTTAGTTCCTTCTCCAATGGGTCATTTATCAGGTCCTTCCTGTCTTGACAGCAGCTAAGTTTGGGATGTCTTGTCACTTCTCACCTTTTTTTTTTTTTTTTGGTATAATGTGACATTTATTATTCTGATGCTCTATATTTCATTTTGACTCAGCTCCTTCAATCACTCAGGAGGAGCTGCAGTCACTCTCTCCCTCTCTGCTATCCTAAAATTAGTGCTTTCCAATGAATGCCATTCTTTTCCCTCATTTGATCCCAAGTTATTAAAAGAAAACATATGGTATTAGAGGAAAGGGAGAGAAGCATTTTTCAAATACAAACAAGCTATTTCCAGCATTATTAAATATTTTAATAGCACTACTCACAAAAGGCAGTGTATATACAACCAATATTTTTAAGGTCTTCCACTGTATTTTTTCACTCATAGGTTATTCTTCTTGTTATTTCAATGCCCTCCTGAATAAGGGGATTTACTAATAAGCACTTGCTAACAGTAAGCCTCTGAATGTTCCAGGTATATGTGCAATCTGGAATGAAATAGGCAGAAGAGGTTATCACAATGTCACAAGGCTCTCTTTTGAGCCTATACAGGAATAATATTTTGGTACCAAAATGAGTGAGTTGCTGTCTGAAAACTTCTGAGAATGACATGAACTTTGTCTCTTAATGTTTCTAGCCATGAGAACTATGACTGGGGATTAACACCACTAATACCAATACCACCTGACACTTCTCTAGTATTCTATGGTTACAAATTGCTTTGTATACTTTATCTAGCTCAATGCTAAGTCCCCATCACACTGCCTATAGACCTCTAGCTGTGCCACCTGAAATCAATTTCATCTTGACCATCATCTCTACTACCTCCCTATATGAGCATGAGACAATCTAATGGAGTCACCCTGACACTGATAGGACAGATTTGGCCTTATTTTGCACAGATCTGGGTCTCCGTTTTTTACAATATCTCCAGATATGCCACAGGTCATATGAGAACTATCTTTATTTTTATTCATATCTCTATTGCTTAATGTAGTGTCTAGAATATGGTAACCAACAAATGAATGTTTTATCTATATATCTTTCTATCTATAATCTACATTTCTATCTCTTTTGAATCTAGGAAGAAAAGAAATTATTCAATAAATTCAGGATCCATGAATTCAGAAGTGTGTTCTCCCTTCATTAGTCAATAAGAATTATAAGTAACTACTACATGCCAATCATTGTGCACCTTAAAATGGATAATGGTAAAGTAATATTATAAGTTATTGGTATCTAAGTTGGTCTCTCTTGCCCCAACAAGGTTATAAGCTCCTAGAGGGTATAGCGACTGTTTTATCAAAAAAAAAAAATGTGTACTATTTTGACTCCTCCATACCTTCCAACTCTTAGTAAAGTACTCTGTATGAATTAACTTGTAATAAGGGCACCACTGTCCTTTAAGTTACACAGGCTCACAATTAATTCATCACTCTTCCCTCCATTCATATCTAAGCCCTTGCCAAGTCCTACCTTCTCAACATCTCTCGTATATTCTCCCTTTTCTCTTTTGATACAGCTATCACTCTAGTTCGGTTTTTATCACCTCATTCCTGGACTATTGTAATAGCTTTATCCCTGATTCAAGTCTCTCTCTATTCTACTTCTTTACCTACTCAGCTGTCAACATGATCTTCTTAAGACATAGATCTGATCACGCCATCCCATACTCAATGAACCTCAGTGACTTTTTGTCACCTCCAGGATCAAATGAAAAATCCTATGGTTGACTTTTAAAATCTCTCATAGATTGGTTTCTTCCTACCTTGCCAATCTTTTTTACACTTTACTCCTCCCCACATACTCTACAATGTAATCCAGTGATGCTGGCTTCCTTGTTCTTTCTCACCCAAGACATGTCATTGACTGACTTAACTTTCCCTTTCTGTCCCTATGCCTAAAATGCTCTCCCTCCTCATCTCCGCCTTTTGGCTTCCCTAGATTCCTTTAAGTCTCAGCTGATTCCCCATCTTTTTGCAAATAGGCAAAAGTCCCTCTTAAAGCTATGCCCTTGCCTCTGAAATTACCTCCCATTTTATTGTATATTTCTTCTCTGTATATAGCTATTTGCATATTTTCTTGTTCAATAGAAGGTGAGCTCCTTGAGATTGGGTACCATATATTTTTTTTTCCTTTCTTTGGATCCCTAGCGCTTAACATAATAGCTGACATATAGTAAAGCCTTAATAAATGCCTGTTCACTAACTGACCAACTGTTGAATAAAGGAAGGAATGAATGAGAGAATTATTATCCCTGGAAGTCTTCTTAGGGAATAATCTTCATGAGTTGCTGTGGCCAAAAATATTCATCCCCTTCTGGTTAGCCTTCTGGTGATGAGCATTTCTGTTTCCCAAATAACAGAAAATTATTTGCTGAGCCAGTTCTTGAAGTATTTCTAGCTTGGATGATTTTTACCAGAGCACACAGTCTACATAGACATAAACTTCAAGAACCCAAAGTACTTCTAGGACATGATAGGACATTACGATAGAAAGTAAATTTCTAATAATGTTGGTTTTATATGTATATATGTGTACATGCACGCATGTATATTTATATATATTAGAAACTATTTTGTAGGATGAATATTAATCAGCATTACTAATATATATTATATGTAATTAGAAGTTCTACTTTCTACCAGTTATATACACACATATGTTTATTTTCTATATCAAATAAATGCCAATTATATAGATGTGTTTATGTATATACCTATTTGTATCTACATATACATCTCAATCTACCATCTATTAATATATATGTACATGCATATAAGCCTATATATGTTTATGCAGATATATAAAACCACAACCTGTTTTATTGCATTATATTCCATTATATCATATTATATTATATGCAACATGGAATGATGTCTACAGCTTCCCTTAAATCAAGGATGGGCTGGATGTTAAGTCTAACCACTTACATATACGTACTAGCTATATTACTCTGGGCAAGTCATATAATATCTCAGTGCTCTAGGCAACTAAAACAATAATCTGTAGGGAAGGTGCCAATCTGCATTGATAGAGGAGACTTCCTCGCCTGAGAGTTCCCTGTAGTAATAAAACCTGGGATAGTGGAAATAAAGTTGAAGTTACAGTTCGCATAGTTAGATTTCAGTACCAAACTGTAAGACTTATAGATGTTTCAATGTGAACAATGGACTCAATTTCCTGCTTTCTCCAGTCCTCCCCACATATTCTGTGATCCAGTGACACTGGTCTCCTTAACTTCATCTTCTGCTTCTGGGCATTTTCACTAGATGTACCCCATGCCCAAAACTCTCTCCCTCATCTCTGCCTCCTGCCTTCTGTGACTTCCTTCAAATGTCAGCTAAAACCCAACCTTCTACAGAAAGCCACTCTCAGGCTGCCTTAAAATTAGTGCATTCCCTCTGAGATTTCCTGAGATTTACTTTATATGTGTCTTGTTCGTTTGCTGTTTCTCCATTAGACTGTAAGCAACTCTGAATCATAGATTTTTTTTTTTGCCTTTATTTGTATCCTAAGTACATGCTGTGCCTGGCACCTAAGTAACCCCTTAGTAAATACTTGTTAATTTGACTTGGTACCTTCTCTGAGTCTACTTTCCTCTTCTATACAGTAATACTAATACTCAGTGCTACTTTTTCCATGGCATTATCAAGAATTGCTTTGTCAACCCTAAGTTATCTGGTTTTGTTAGTTAGAAGGAGAAAACAAGCATTTATTAAGCATCTACTGTACTCTAGGCAGCATTCTAAGTACTTCAAAAATATCTCATTTGATCCTCACAACAACCTTTGAAGATAGGTTCTAGTTTTCCCTCATTTTATAGTAGAGGAAATTGAGCCAGACACTAGCCCAATGCCACACAGCTAAAAGTATTTGAGGCCCGATTAGAACCCAGGTCTTCCTGAATCCAGTGCCAGTCGCTATCTATTGTGCCATTTAGTAGGGAGAAAGTAGATGAGGATATGAATGGAAGGTATGGAAATACTTTAACCTTTGATTAAATTACCCAGATGAATTGAAACGGGTCACTTCAATTCATTAATTCAACCATTTATCTTCTACCTACTATGATCAGAGCACACTACACATCAGATCACTGACTTGATTAAACCAAAAGAAGCAGGCAATAGGCCATTGTTCTTGGCCTTTCCTGTCTACCTTCTGCCAGTCTTTGTGCAATAGCAATCAATAAACTAATAAGTATTTTTATTAGGTGTCTGGTATGTTCCAGGCACTGTATTCAGCATTATAGATACAAAAACAAAGTTAAATAGTCCTTGATTTCAGAATGTTTGCATTCTTTTATGGGAGGCAACATGTCCAAAATATTGGCAATATATACAAGGAAATTTGGGGAAACAAAATACTGGCAGTGAAGGGCATCCGTCTAGGTCTAATGCAGAAGGTGGCGCTTGAGTGAATTTTTGAAGGACCCCCCAGGAAGCTAAGAACTGACAGTGAGGGAATATATTATAATCATGGGAGACAGCCTGTGCAAAGGCACAGAGATAGACTATGAAACATCTTGTGGGAAAAAAACAGCAAGACAACCAGGTTGTGTGGGCACATTGTGTCTGGATAGTTTGTCTGAACAGTTTGTTGGTGACAAACATAGTTCATGGAAACCAAGGCCCTTGGAAAAGAATGAAAGTAGGTTTGATTTTCCTGTCACCTCACATCTCCCTGAGCATCTGCAGTCACATTTTTCTTTCACCCAACTCAAAGAGTGCCCTTGTGGATGAGGGTTAATGGAGGGGGTGAAAGTGAGGAGGGGTGTAGAGAGCCAGAACTGGTGGTTCAAGCAGGCAGTGAGTTGGTAGAACTAAAACTGAAAATGCTGAGAAGTGCTGAGCTCAGCTATTTCCCCTCTATTCCTATAGTCTACATCTTCCCATTAAAGACCTGCACCTCCATTTGGCTTAATCCATTCTTTAGGTTTCTGCTGACTTGTGCATTAACTATCCATTGAACTAACAGACTGTCTAAAGGGGTGCCCAAGCTGGTTTCTGGACCCAAACTTCCCCATATTGACAAATTTCTTCTTGTTCATGCACCTCTTTGCTCTAACACCACTATGGAGGGCAACTCATAGACTCCTTACACAGTACCAGGATGGATATGTGGTGACCTTAGCTACTCAGTTTCCTCATAGGTGCTTTGTCCACTGCTTTAGATTTTGTCCCTATGATTATCTTGCATGTATATATCTCTCCAACTAGACTCTCCTCAGACAATGGCCAAAATTGTTCAATCAAACTCTGGAAAAAATTTTTAAGCACACAAGAGATTATGACACACTAGACCTTCAGTAACTTGAGTTTTTCTAAAACATCTTATACACTGAAAATAAAAATAAATAAATGCATGGGAATGTATGATCCACAGTAGAGCACAAATATAATACAGTCCACCCATGTGGGTGTACATATGTTTTGGAAAGGATCTGGACCTATGAATTTATGAGTGACAGGGACTGTTAGTGTGAAAGCTCCCTTCACTGATACACAGTGTGTGTGTGTGTGTGTGTGTCTGTGTCTGTGTGTGTATGTGAAAACTTACTGTAAAAGAACTTGACTAGTGTGCATAAACAAAGAAAGAAAGGTGAATTTATCACCTAAATATGACTGAATATGGAATGCAAAAGATGAGTTGATCCCTAATTATGATATTCAATACCATTATGTCTTAATGACAGGGAGTAATGATCTCAATAAACTAAGAAAACCTAAGTTTATCACTTAATTACCCAAATGTGTTTTTTAGTTAAGAATAAAATTTTATAATAGGAACTTCATCTAAGTTCATTTTAAATCCTGTAAGTGAATATGCATACACAGATATTCACAGACATACACCTATGTATATAGATGATGATGCATGTACACAAGTCAAATCTTTAAAATACACAAATATTCTCTGATACTTTTAAGGCACTATTCCAAATGGTGATTATTGTTTAGGAAAGGATAAGAACAATTCTTCACAATATCCAGACTTCTGGCCCCTAAATGTTTGGTTTCTTCATTAAGCCTCTGTTTGCTGAGACTGGATTGTTCAGATATTGTCAAATAGAACCTTCACAAATTCAAGGAAAGCCTTAATTCAACTATCCATCAGTTTGGTGTTTAAAATATAATAAAAATATATATCTTTCCCTTTGTTTTAAAGAAAAAAATCATCTTCCTTTTCAACTCAATAAAAGTGTCAAAATAACTTCATTAAATTTTAAACCCCTCAGTGTCTACACAGGAGCCTTAGCAAACACCTAATGTGACAAAGATTCTTGTGACCACAATATTTTCTTGGCTTACCTGGAATTATTTATGCTGTTGTAAAATAACTATAATTACTCTTAATACTATAAGTCACATTAATGCCTTTTTTTTACAGATGAAGCAACTGAGGCAATCTCAAAGTTGTTAAGCAAATAGTCCAAGACTGCATGACTAAAGTCGATCTATCAGATCCAGAATTTGCAACCGTGTGCTTTCAAATACTAAGAAAACTGGTTCAGTCAGAGTATGACTATGCATAGTCAGAGTATATAAAGAGTGGAAAACACCTTAGCAATCATCTGTCTGGTACAACTTTCATGCATTTTTAAAATGAGCAAATGGAGGCCATAGGGAAATAATGTGTCTTTCCCAAGGTCATATAGCTGATTAACAAGTTGAAGTAAAAATGCAATTTCAGTGGCATTTGCTGCCAGATCCACTTACCTGTTTCTGGTTCAATGGAAAAATATGGCTGTCCTTCCAAGATACTATACACCAACTTTGCACTGTTTCCATAAACAGGATCATCGGCATCAGTAGCTGTTACATTGGTTACAGATGTACCTGATCGAAAAGAAGATGTTAATTAACACTTTACTCTTTGACGAAAAATAAACTTTACAATCTGTCACAGAGGTTTTGAATATGTACAGAAGTGTATGTGAGAAAAAAGGAAAGAGGGGAGTATTTTAAAAAAGAAGAATAATGCTCTCTATATAACTAACAAAATGCTAATCTTTGAGAGAATAAATCCTGGCAGACTGGAGGAGTGTGTTAAAGCAAATCCTCTTTAGCATCTGCATTATTTAAAAAGATCCTTTGTAGCTTGCATTCCAAAGGAACTATCGGATCCATATAGACTTTAAGAATATGCAAAGACTCTTATCAAAAGAATATGAAACACATGGTTAATAATGCAATACGATATGTTGCCTCTGAGTTTTACAAAAGCATATTTGAAAGAACCTGGAAAACTTTGCCACAGGCCTCCTTCAGCCCAATATAGCCATTTGGGAGAATGGTCACATTTTAAACCTTAACAACCTGAAATTGCACTAATATCTAAAATTCAAAACCTTGAAATTCTGTGTTCCACCTGAAGGGGTCTGTTCTTCCAGTTCTTTAACTTTATTTGTCACACAAGCCTAATCCTTTAACCCTTATTTGAATCATTGATTGCCTCACCCATCCTTAATCTCCCTACCCTTTTCAATCAAACAGCAACTGTTACATGCCTACTAAGTGCCAGACATGGTGCTAGGAACTGGAGATACAAAGGAAAAATGAAACTGTCCTTCTCCACAAGGAGTTTCCATTCTATCTGAGGATACAGCATGTACACATATAGGCTTATACAAAATCTGCACAACTTTTTTAAAGAATAGTTATACAGGAGGAAGACTTTTGCAGCTAAGGGTTCAAGAAATGTCTCATGTGTTTGAAAGCAAGGTTGCCCACTCTCTTTATTATTATTTTACAGAGTTCTAAAAACACTAGCAAGAGTAAAAAAAGACAAAAGAAAGAAACGAAAGGTATAAAGATAGGTAAAGAGACAAAATTGTCCCTATTTCCTAATAAAATGATGATATACTCTAAAGTCCGAGGAAATCAACAAAAATACTATTTGAGACATTAATTGCATCAGCAAAGTTGCAGATTACAAAATATACCCTCAAAAATCAACAGAACTTCTCTATAATAATAACAAAACTCAAGAAGCAAAAATAAAAGGAATTCCTATTGCAAATAAGCACAAAATGCACAAAATATCTGGGGATTGACCTACCAAAATGCACAAAAGACACATAGATTCAATCACAAAGTTCTCCTTAAAGAAATAAAGAACATTTTAAATATCTGGAGAAACACTCAGTAATCATAGCTAAGCTGTGCCAATATAATAAAAATGGCAACATTACCAAAGTTAACTTACATTCTTACTGCTACAACATTCAAAGGTGATACGTTATAGAATTTAATAAAATAATAACATAATTCATGTAAAAATAAAAGATGTAGAAACGATGAAAAGAAATAGATATGAAGGGGAAATAGTATTTCCAGAACTCAAATTATATTATAAAAAAGCAATCACAAAAGTATACAGTATTGGTTAAAAAAAATAGAAATAGATCAATAAAACAGACTAGAGAAGTGAGAATCAAACACAATGGAACTCAGTAACTCAATGTTTCATAAAGAGGAAAACATAAATTAATGAAGAAAAACTTCTTATTTGATGGGAGGAAAAATCTCCAGGGAAAACTGGAAAGCAAACTGTTATAAATTAGGCTTAGACCAACACTTTACACCATATTGTACAATATATTCTAAACGCATATGTGACTTTAATATTAAAAATCATCCTATACTAAAAAAAATTAGATATCAAATACCTCAAACAGCTATGGGCAGGAGACTTATTTTTAACTAAATAAGAGATGGAGGCAATTACAAAAGACAGAATAAATAAATTTAACTACATGAAACTGAAAAGCTGATGCACTGACATTAATGCATCAAGACTATGAAAGGAAGTGGTCAAATGGGGAAAAAAAAACACCTTGTATCAAATTTCTTTGAAAAGCCTTGGTGTCTAAGACTATATCTCTTTCTCTCTCGATTTATATATCTCTCTATATATCTATATATCTCTCTATATATATCTATATATCTATCTATAGATCAGCTAGGTGGATAGAGTGCTGGGCCTGGAGACAGGATGTTCATCTTCCTGAGTTCAAATCTGGCCTCAGACATTTATAAGCTGTGTGACTGTGGGTAAGTCACTTAATCCTATTTGCTTCAGTTTCTTCATCTATGCAATGATCTGGAGAAGTAAATGGCAAGTCACTTGTCTAGCTTTTCCAAGAAAATCCCGAAATGACTCATAAAGAGTTGAACTTGACTGAAACAACTGAGCAACAAAAATCTCTGTCTACATAGAAAAGATACACATACATATACACACATACACACACATACATATATATTAATGTGTATAACAGTCATTCTCCAACAGATAAATGGTCAAAGTATATGAACAAACAGTTCTCAAAAGAAGATTGCAAATTATTTACAGCCATGAGAAAAAAAATGTACTAAATCACTAATAATTAGAGAAACACAAAGCATAACCCCCAAGTTTCACTTCACACCCTGCAAATTGTCAGAAATGACAAAAATATTGCAATTGTCAATGTTAGAGGGGTTGTGGAATGATAGACATACTAGAACTTTATTGGAGGAGGTGGAAAATACGACAACCATTTTGGAAAGTAATTTGAAATTATTCAAACAGAGTGGTTAAAATGTTCATACTCTATGAAGCTGAAACTGCATTACTGGGCTTATAGCATAAGGAAGCCATTAATAGGAAAAAGCTCATACATAATATATATGTTTGCATACATATTTATACGCACATATGCATATAGACATACATATATACATACTATAGCTGGTTGTTGTCCCTTTTTCTTTGAAGAACACCAAATTAACATCACTCTGTTAGAGTCCAATTAAAATGCATCTGACTATGGCTGATCAGATCAATATGAGCTCAGAATGCTCTACCACAGGTCAGACCCAAATAGCCCATATGAACATTTGAGGTGGATTCTCTAAATGTGCACAGTTTGCATCTCTTTTGAGTTACTTCAATTCTGCTTTACTCATAGAGCACAGTATCTTCTATGATGATACACACACACACACACACACACACACACATACACACACACACACATATATATATATATATATACATATATAAATATTTATAGAAGCATTTTTGTCATAGCAAATAATTGGAAACAAAATTAATACCCATCAACTGGGGAATCGATAAGTTGTAATACATGATTGTAACAAAATATTATTGTACTATACAAAATATTGTATATGTGTGATGAATACAGAGAAGCATGGAAAGATGGACATGAATTGATGAGAAGTGAAGCATTCTGAGCCAAGAAAACAACGTACATAATAACTACAGTGTAGTAAATGCAAAGAACAACCAGCCACCAAAATAATCAAAAGTAAATGTACAAAATGATGAAGATCAAGTAAGTCTTTAATGACAATGAAAAGACATAAGAAGACAATCCCAACCCACCCCTGCATGAAGGTGGGATGATCACTGACATTAAACGTTGCATATTTTCAGACTTTTTCAACATTTCAATGAGTTGTGTTCATTTTTTTTCTCTTTAAAAATACTACTTGTTTTATAGGATGCCATCTGGAAAGGAGAATGGAGAAAGATACTTGGGATAACTCTTATGATGTTGAAAACAATGCATTAACAAAAATGAAAAAGAAAGGCCCCATGTAAGAGGTAACATATCACATTTGAGCTTAGATTTCAGGGAAACTAAAGATTCTAAAAGACAAATGTGGGGATCGCGGCGGAAGATGGGGATTCATTCTTTGAATTGGAGACAGCTTTTGCAGAGTCACTGAGATGGGAAAGAGTATTACATGTGAAAAAAGGCCCCTTTGACTGGATTATAAAATGCATGAAGGACAATAGCATATAATAAGATTAGAATGGTGAGTAGGAGTCAAGTTGTAAAGGTTTTTAAATGACACAGTGAGGTCTGCATTAGAGGTTAGAAGCAATAGGGAGAGTTTATTGAGCAAGGGACTGGCATGGTCAGAACTACACTTTAGAAATGCAGCCTTTGGTACAGTGTCTGGTACCTTAGATAGGTACCAGGCACAATAGACCCTTAATAAATGTTCATTTATTGATTTATTATTGATTGAAATATCAATATAGCAGCTATCCTGAGGATGGAAAAGAGAAGGGTATGAAGAACGGAAGTCAATTAGGAGGTGATTTTGATAGCCCAAGAAAGAGTGAATAGGGGTCTAAACTAGGGTGACAGTTATGGGAGGATAGAGAAGTTTCTTCTCCATTTCTTCAGAATGGAGAATTGAACCATGTTTCATGCCAGGAGTACTTTTGCTGGCATAGATAAAATGTTACTTTTATTTTCTTTCTGGAAGAAGAAACAGAAGCCAAAATATGAACTTAATATTGCATGAATGGAACTGTACTTATTCTGATATAGTAATCAGGATATGAAGTAAAGTTTTTGTTGCTATTGAGTCATTTTTCAGTGGTGTCCAATTCTTCATGAAGCCATTTGGAGTTTTCTTGTTAAAGACATTGGAGTGGTTTGCAATTTCCTTCTCCAGCTCATATAGATGAGGAAATGGAGGCAAACAGGATTAAATGACTTGCCCAGGGTCTATTTAGTGTCTGAGGACAGATTTGAACTCAGAGACCTTGGTCTTCCTGACTTCAGATCCAACGTTCTATCCATTTTGCCATCAGCTGACCTCAGATAACATTACTAGCAAATCGAATTGATTTCACGTGTTTCATTTTTTCTCTGTAATCTCAGCTAGTCATCCTTGCTTCCCAACAGACTTTTTACACTATTCTTACTAAGTTTTTATCTTATGATAGCACCAGAACTACTCAGACCTTTCTCGTTTTTTAGGACTTGAAATTTTGGTGGTGATGGTTTTGTATTTTGCTGGTAGTTACTGAGCTCCTTTAATTCCCATCCCATCCTCAATTCAGCATGAAAACCAGCATGTCAGTACAAAAATTTGTTCTATGTGATTATGCATATTAACTACAAAGGTTCTGTTTTCTTTATTTTTAAAAGAGAGGGAAAGAAAATCATTTTTTTTAGTTAATTGAAGAAAAGACAAAATTAAATTAAAAAAAGACATACAAAAGAAGGGAGAAAAGATAGGTAACAGAGCATGGATATGAAAATATGATATAATCATGTACAGAGAATTTCAGGAACAATAAATCTCAGAAGAAACTGAGACTAACTAGAAAAGAATATTAAGAGCATTTTGTTTTGCTTTGCTTTGTTTTTGTTGTAGTGGATTTTGGAGGTGAAGGAGATCTAACAGTATTGGAAAGCAGAGGAGGATCAAAGAAGAGATAAGGTTAATGGTACCTTGATAATTCATGATAGAGAGAAGGCAAGATAATTCAACTCATTTTGCTTCTGTTTTCTTTGCTAAGGAAAATATGTAATCTGGGAAAGAACAAAACTGGCTAATGGAGAGTGGAAAACCCAAATAAGTGAGACAATAATGAGAAAGCACCCAGTTGCCCTTGATGAGTTCAAGTCATATGGCCAGACAGGTATATGTCAGATACTGAAAGAACTTGCAGATATGATTACAGTACCCTTTCTTGATCAGATCACATCTCAAGTGTTTGGCTTCAGTTCTAGGTACCACATTTTAGGAAGGTGGTAAGAAGCTAAAAAGCTGAAATGGTTTCAAAGTAGGTCAGGATGATAACAAGCCTCCAGCTTCAAGATCATGCTTACAGAAAACTGGTTGAAATAACTGGAGTGGTTAGCCTACAGAATGAACATGATAGCTACCATGAGGTATATGAAGAGCTCTTATGTGAAAGAGGCATTAAATATGATTGCTGAGATTTTTGTTGGTAATCTTTGAGAGATCACAGGGAATGGCAGAGGACCCATAGGACAGGAAAAGGGCAAATTTCCTGATGTATAAGAGAGACAGAGACAGAGAAACAGAGAAGAGTAGATTATTTATACTCCAAGATGATGAAACTAATTTCAATTCCTGGTAAAAATTTTTGAACATATCATTAAAGCAATGGTTAATATGAATCTAGAAAAAGCCAGGATCACTAAATAACATAAAATCATCAAAAGTAGCTTATTGCCAGACCAACCTCAATTCCTTTTTTTACTAGTCTGGTATATCAAGAGAATTCTATAAAACCATTTACTTGTATGTCAGGAAAACATTTCAAAAAGTTTTTCATCCTCTTCTTAAGTTTTCTAATCTCTTACTCTTGAACTACACTCATTATAATTATTCAGCGTTAAGACTTTGCCATAGTCATCGTGTATATTTTTCCTCCTCTAATTCTTCCTACATTCATAAAAATATCATATTTCTCTGAATTTATAATATTTGCTGTTTTATGGTATAATATAATTCATAATATTTATATGCTATGATTTTAAGGCATTGTTCTATCAATGGGTATCTACAACTTTCCCACTTCTTTGCTCCAACTAAACATGCTGCTTCAACTGTATCTATATAAGACAGAATGCTCTCTCTGTAAAACATTTGTGGCGTATGCTCAGCAATGAGAACTCTGAGCCAAAGGTTGCCACTTTCCATAATGCTAAGTGTGTATTAGTGTGCCATTTTTTCCCCACAGTCTTTCCAAAATCAGTCTTGACCATCCTTTGCCATTTTTGACAATTTCTTTGGAGTATGGTGAAATCTCATTTTTTTTTTATTTGCATTTATCTTACTTTTAGTTATTTGGAGCAATTTTCATGTGATTGCTGATAACTTGAAATTCTTTTGAATACTTTTTTCATATTCTTTGACTACCTATATATCGAAAGGTGAATTTTATTTTTATATCATTATGTTAATTCCTTATGTAACTTGGCTATCAGATTCCTATTAGATACTTGATACAAGGATTTTTTAAAATCTGACACCTTTGCTTTTCCTACTAGCTGCATGATTTACTTTCTATAAAAGCTCTTCAAATTTTACATATTTGAAATAGTCTATTTTATGTTTTACAATCACCTCTATCCTTTATTTGGTTAAAAAATTTTCTCTCTAGTCAGTTGAGAAAAGTACTAGGTCTATACTGCAAAAAGATCAAAGAAAGAAGAATAGGACTTGTCTATACAAGTATTCTTATAGCAACTCTTTTTTGTGAAGGCAATGATGGGGAAACTGAGGGGCTGTCTATCAACTGGGGACTGGCTGAGCCAGGCACCGTGCTAAGTGCTTTACAAACATTATCACATTTGATTCTTACAACAATCCTGGAAAGTGGGTGCAAATATTATCCCCAACTTACAGTTGTGGAAACTGAGGCAGGAAAAGGTTAAATGGCTTGCCTAATAAAGGTCTGAGGCTGGATTTGACAAGTCTTCCTGAATCAAGGCTCGGTATTTCATCTATTGTGCTACCTAATTTGTCAGCATCACATAATTTGTATGTATCAGAACTAGTATTCAGAACAAAATTTTCTGATTCCAGATCAAACTCCCTATCACAGTTCTGCAGGATATGAAACAAAATTCCTTTAAAATTAGAACTCTCCAAAAAAATGAAAGGATCTGCTTTGATATGTAGTGAGTTCCCCATTCCTGGAGTTCCTCAGGCAGAATGTATATGGCCACTTGTCAATGATATTGTAGGGACACCTTGTTCAAGTATAGGCAAGTGAGAATATGTAAGGTTCTCTGTACTCTAGGAGCCTTTGTAATGAAGTTTTATTTTGAGTATATTGAAGGCCACGGCATCCTCCAAGTACATGAAGAATAAAGAAAAAAGGAATAGGTTCTGATTCATACAAGGCATTGATTTTGAAATAACTTGACTAGACTGTGTAGAGTGTGTGTGTGTGTGTGTGTGTGTGTGTGTGTGTGTGCGTGTGACAGAGAGAGAGAGAGAGAGAGAGAGAGAGAGAGAGAGAGAGAGAGAGACAGAGAGAGAGACAGAGAGACAGAGAGACAGAGAGACAGAGACAGAGAGAGGTGTACAGCCTCCAAAGGAGATGCTTTCATGGGCTACATTCATTTAAATGAACAAGTGATCGTCCATTTATGTTTATTTTTGAACATCATAGTGTTATCTTAGCGTTATGTTGCCAACTAATCTGAAGACTAGAGACAGGAAATTGTCAGTGGTTTCACAGCTAATTTCTTGACCTCAAATTTCTCATGCACAAAATGAAGAGGTCAGATTAACTCGAGTTCATAAACTGAGATCCATGAACTTAAAAAAGTAACTATTCCAATGCAAATGATTTCTTTTGTAACCCTATGTATTTTATGTATTAAAAAATATTCTGAGAAGTCCATGTGTTATCAAACTGCCAGATGAGTCCATGACAGAAAATAGGTTCAGAAACTCTGGATTAAATTATTTTTAAATCCCCTTTTAGCTCTAACACACCAAATCCAATGGATCAGATACCTTTTTTTGTTTATGAGAAAAAAAAGGTTCCACTTTTTTGACCTCTCTTGGGGGAGGGGGAGGAGGAGGAAAGAAGAAGCACATAAATGCTGGTACTAGTGACTTAACTAGCAGGACACGTAACCTGAACTATATAGCAGCACTGGGACAAATTCATGGCTTTGAAATTGATTTGCTTCGTACTTGTGTATGAGGAGGAAACTAAAGAAAAGCAATGACATTTAATTTGACACGATAACAATTCAATTAAATTTGATTTAACAAGTATTTATTAGGGCCTTTTATACATAATACATATGAATTAGGAAGAAGCATAAATAAGATCCCCTCCTTCAAGAAGCTAACTTTCAAATGGAGAATTGCAGAAACAAAACTTAAGGAACAAGTAAAACCCAAGGCAGAACAAAAGTGCAAGGGAAAAGTCCAAAATGCTGTGAGAAATTTAAATATGCAAAGATTGTGGGGAGGATTGGACAAGAAGATCACTGCAGGGGAGGAAAGAGATCTACTAATATGCTAGTAGTGGGTCTATGAATTAGTTCAAAACTAACTCAACCTTGGGCTACTTTGGGAAAAGCATCCCACTTCATGTTCATCAGGGGCATTTTCCTCAGTTATGAGAACCACAGGTTAAGAAAGGTATTGGGAAGTTAGGCAGTGTCCAGAGGAGAACAGGATGCTGAAGGGTTTTGAATTCATGCCATATGGGGATCATTTGAAGGAACTGGACAGCTTTAGCCAGGAAAAGAGAAGACTCTTGGGAACATGATAACTGTGATCAAGGGTAAAGGCATGACGTGGGAGAAAGGTTAGACTTATTCTGATTGGACCCAGAAGTAATGAGTATAAGACATTTCAGGTTTAATGGGAGGAAAACATGTATACTTACACACACACACACACACACACACACACACACACACACACACACACACACACACACACACACACACACACAGTCTTTCCCTCTTCAAATTTTCCTGGACCATTTTATCTAAATATCTCTTTTCAGCCCTTCTCACTATATATAATATTAATAGCTGACATGGATATATTCTACAAAGTTTGCAAAGCACTTTAAAAACTGATTTCTCATTTGTTCCTCGCAGAAATCCTATGAGGGAGATATTAAAGTATTATTGTACCCATTTTACATGAGGAAAAATTCAACAAGGCTATACGGTTTGTTGTAGAAGTAAGAGCACTATATTTAGTAAAAATGAGGTATGAAACCCTGGCTCTGCTGTGTACTACAAATGTGATCTTGCTCAAGATAGTTTACCTCTCAAAGACACGGTTTTCTCATTTAAAAGGGAGGGAATTAGACTAAATGGTCTGCTAACTTTGAATTTGTGGTCCTGTCATTTAACTATTATAGTCACACAGTTAGTGAACATTCAATAAAAGATTAGAACCCTGGTATTTCTGCTTTTACAGTGAATTCCTTTGGGGCTTTGTTTGTTTTTTTAGTCATTTTAATTCTTTCTTATTTGTGAATATATCATATTTCCCCTAGCAAAGCAAACTTTTTAAGAATAAAAACCGTCATTTTTCATCTCTTAATCCCCAAGATCTAGCACCATTTTTTTTAATTCACATATATTCAAATGGATCCAGAATTGCATAAATGTAGCAGTTCCTTCTGATATTGCAGGTCACCTCCCATCCCATCCAGGCCTGCTCACTCCTTATGACTCTTGTCTGTGACTTCAGATGAATTCATAAATGGCAGTTGAAGGTTGTCTACCCTCTATGTTCAAGATTTTTCTTGATTTCTCTTGATGCCTTAAGTCTACCAGCAGAGTATATGGTTGTTCTCCATTGGTTAGAACTCTTATATTTTACTCGTTTCTTCACTGATAACCTTAGTTCCACTGCTGATTTGTAATTTTTATTTGTACTGTGTTATAATACGCCCATGCCCATTATATGCCTTTCTGTGAAACAAAACATTACACATAGTAGGCACTTAATGTTTTATGGTTTGAATTGCAGTTTTTTCCCAAGCTTTTTTCCTGGGAATAAATGTGGCCCATTTGAAAAATGAAAACTAAGCTGTTACTTCCTTGTCAAGGAGGGTATTTCTTCTAATAGTGATTCAGTACAGCTGATAGACCTATATGCCAGGATAGATGTGTGGGGAGTTTTCTTCCAAGCATTTGTCAAATTCATACCCATGGAAAAATGGATGCTTTGAGGTTAATCCTAGAGCAGCAAAGATCTAGAGTCAAACTGCAGTAGTGAGTTTTCCCTGGAAATTCATGCAGAATGCAGCCACAAAAGCAAATGAAAAAGTAAAAACCTTGCAGGATAATGTTTCTTCAAAGTATCGACTGTTGGTTTGTGATAAATCGAGCCCCAAGTAATACTCGGGAAATATCACTACCAGAATTCTCTGTTTGCATTTTCATTTGAAACCCTTTTTTTTGTTCCTTTGTCAGGGCTACAACAAACTCATTTAGCTGGTGACTATAAATTTGACATGGTGCCATTTCTACAAGAAAGACGCTATTCTAGTCCAAGTTGATGTTGATCCTAATTATAATAATATAGCTGTTGTATTTCCAACTGTAGCCAACAAAATAATCACTGTTTTCAGATCAGAGTGTGCTAGTGTCGCTGAATATATGAGCACTTGGCTATCAAGGTGAATTTCATTTTTAATAAACCTAGTTTTCACAACTTAGTTGGCCTAAGCCATGATCCTGCAACATTAATGATGTCCTGATTAAATGAAAGTTGCCGATATGGAGCTGTTATTTTTTTTTTTAATTAATGAAGATCTGTAATGTGACTTCCATTCCCACCCATCCCCATACACTGGAAAGATTCATTCGACTGGCAGTAGATTCCATAGGGGTTCACGCTCAGCCAAAGAAGCAGTACCACAGACAGAGTTAGCAATCAAAGATTTTACGCTGCCAGGGTGAGCTGGTTTCAGTTTGCTGACAAACTGAGATGAAAGGCCTTCATAAAAGTAAGATGTTTGTGTTTGGGTAGCCTGGTTCTGTGAGCCAGGCTATACTTTTTTATGAGCAAGTCAGTGTGCCGATTCTGAGCATTATTCAGAAAGAAAAACACCGACAGGGACGCAGCTAGTAAGAAAACAAAGGTCTTGCTTGGTGTAGGCAGAGATGCAAGGTATGCATGAGAAAATCTTAAACTCCTGTGACTTAAAGAACAAGGTTATTCATTCACCAGTTCCATTTATTCATGTACTAAACCCAAAGAAGCACTCCCCCTCAGCTCTGCCTTTTAGAATCCTTCTCATTCTTCAAGGCTCTACTCAGGTATTCCTTCCTCCATGAAGACTTCTTTTATCCTGCCCAAAGCTCCCTTGATTGATGCCAAATAAAAGTTTCTCTTCCTTTTTATCCCCCCTGGAATCAACATATATATGTGTACATATATATATATATGTATATACAAATTCATACAGATACATATATATACATATGTGTGCATGTGCGTGTATCTGTACAAGTTTGAAGCAAATTATGACAAAGTAAGGTAATTTCTTCTGCTTTTTCTAAAGGGATGGTCTTTCCAATGTTTTCAGCATTTGGGCTGCCTCTCCATCTTTATATCTAGTTGGGTCAGGTTATCCTATAGACTGAGCCAACTCCTTTGTTCTTAAGTAAGCATCTTTGGTACTGAAAATGTGCACCTCCACTTTTCCTTGAGTTTTTATGTTCCTCCCTTCCCATCAGAACACGACTCCTATTTTAATTCAAGTCCCCAGGAAACCTCTCATTTCCTTAATTCTTGAATCCCTTATACATACGAGAGCCCACATGAGGCTCGTTCCTACTGGGAACCAGAGGAGCCAATATTCTTATGTGCATTTCATTTGTATCAAGCTTTTCAGATATATTAAACATCAATTCTCCTTACATCATCTACACTTGAGTCCAACTGGTCTTCTTATTGTTTTTCATTCAATGTTCCCTCTCCATACTCTGTATCTTTACCTATGCATTTTCTCCGTTCCTAGAATAGACTACCTTCTCATTTAATCACTTAGAAGCCTCAGTCTCCTTCAAAGACCAGTTTAAGCTTCACCTTCTATATCTAAACAGTTTTTATCCTCACAGTTAAAACTACCTTTGTCTCTCAAACTTATGTTTAGGCTTTAAAAAGGTATACATTTGTATATGTATATGCTATCTGCCCTGATGGGATCTAAGTTCCTTGATACACACACATATGTACATGTATGTCTGTGTATGTGTATATATGTGTATGCATATATGTATGTATATGTGTATGTGTATGTGTGTTCCCAGCACCTAGCATAGGGTCTCATATGCAATAGGTCTCTAATTAATACTTGTTGATTGATTGATCTCTATATGTATATATAAATAATACAGCTATAAATACAAATCAGTATAGAGGTAGATTAGAGAGACAGATATAGATGATAATAGAATGATATTTCTATCTATACAGGAACTATAGATATAACTATAGATAAAGGTAGATATAGCTGAAATAGAGATTGTATAGATAACAAAAGATTGATATAACTGTGGATAGAGATATATTCAGCCATATCTCTTAAATCTTTTAGGGCTGTTGGTCTTTATCATCCAGTCATCCCATAGGCATTACAAATCAAACATATCCAAAATGCAACTAGTTAGCTTACTCCCTAAACTAACTCCTCCTCTAAACCTCCTTTTCTTTCTGTTGAGACCACCACAACTCTTCTTATCATCCCAGCCTCTCAACCTTGGAGTTTTTCCTCAATTATTTCTTCATTCT
This sequence comes from Notamacropus eugenii, assembly GCF_028372415.1. Lineage (NCBI taxonomy): Eukaryota > Metazoa > Chordata > Mammalia > Diprotodontia > Macropodidae > Notamacropus > Notamacropus eugenii. The sequence continues at coordinate 685,633,065 of NC_092872.1, forward strand.
CACCCTTCCCTCATCCAAACAATTGCCAGATCTTATCATTTCAACCTCCATAATCATGACATGTTTCACATCCATCCCCCTTCTCTTGCATGGTCACTTTTTTAGCTCAGATTCTCATTAACTTGAATAGATTCTAAAAGCTTCCTTGTTAGACCTCCAGCTTCCCATCAAACTTCTCTCCTCTGTCTTCTGTAAAGCTGGCAAAATAACCTAACTAAAGAGTACATCTGATTGTCATTACCCAGCTCTAGAAACTTCAGCAGGTCCTTATTGCCTTTAGTACAAAAACACAATGGCTTAAGCTTGACATTTAATTCAAATTACTCCCATTTAGGTACTGAACATTTCAGCTAGCATGTGATGATAGTATCTCTTCTTCTAACCCAACCCCATGAAACAACAATGTATTTATTACACGTTTTAATTATATTTTATATCTACTTATCTGCATGCATGTTGTTTTCTGTGACAATAAAATTTCCTTAAGGAATCATTTTACTTTATTTTTTGTCCTTGTATCTCCAACAGTAACAGTGCCTGGCACAAAGTAAGCCCTTAACGAATGATGTTCATTGATTGCTGAATATAAAGCTACTGAGTTCATCGTTATTCAACCTTCTAGAGACTTTTTTTTCTTTTTCCCTGGAATGTAGGTAGTAGGAGGTAAGACCTTGCTCACATTTTTACAGCGTATTTGTGTGTCTCTCTTACCTTTTACTTTCAATTATAATTACCTGGGTTCAAACTATATCCTCACTAGTAGCATACAAACTTCCTGAGGACAAGGACTGTGGCACTTTTTGTTTCTGTAGCCCTAACTCCTAGCACATGGTGTTGCACACAGTAGGACCTTTATAAACATATGATCCATGGTTGCAAAAGCAAGAACCCCAAATGAGAATGAAAGAATATATCCTTTCAGAAGGAAAGAAGGGGGGAAAATAGAAGCACTCTGACTACATTTTGAAGAAAAATGTATTTCTGGTTTTCTCTCACCATCTCCAACTTTGATCTGACAGTTTGATCTGATCATCTACTCCTGGCTCGGTAGGCACATTTACAGAGACAGTGAATCTGATATTATAGACAATTCTTGCCTTAATATTCACATTTATTTTAAGGAAAAAAATAAGGCACTCAAAGTGTGACACTGATACTGGCCACTAAGTTAAGAAATATCTGCCTTTATAATTTTATCTATACACACAAAAAAATGAGCCTTTCCACAATGAATCTCTTATTGCTTACAAATTCCACAGGTATCCCTATGTGGTACAATCTACAGAATGGCACAGATTTGCCATGGCAACCTTATTTTTGCTTGTTGCTGAATAGAAAGGCAGTAATTTCAGATGGCCTGTATTACTTGTTGACGTGTAAATTACTGCCTCTTTGAAACTGAAGGAACTCATTCTGATTGTTTTAAATGTATCAGACTGAGCCCAAGATTTTTTTTTTTTTAAGTTTCTGGTTTAGGAAAGAATGTCCTTTGATTGTTCACTGATAAGAGTGAAATTGCTTATTCAAGTCTACAATTAATTAGGCTCCATCAAGGATACAGGTGTAATGGCTTGGGCTTACTGGGGAGGATAAGTAAAAACAAATCGTGAAATCCTTCAAACAGTTCCTTCCCCAGATCCCATGAATTGAGAGGTAGCTTGAGTCAGTCCACAGCGCAATGGACTTGGGCTCAGGTCTTCCTGGTCTTTCTGGGTTTAAGACTGCCTCCTATATTTAATATCATGGTTACCATGGGCAAGTCATTTAACCACACTCTGCCTGAGTTTCCTCACCTATAAAAGCAAGGGTGGGAGGAGGTTGAATTCAAAGTCCCTTATAACTCTAAATCTATCTTATCAAAGAGATTTTGAGTTGAAAGAACTGTATTTTTCTGACCCTTATGAATTACATATTTTTATATGAGTGATAAGACCTGAACTTTCTTAAATCTGTCTATTCTGTCTCTTTAGCTCCAGATTGGTTTATTTGCTGAATTCTCAAGTATATTTTAAGATCTACATTGTTATTCTGTTGGTATGCAAAGGATAGTTTATGATATATAATTCTGGCTATAATGTCATATCATATTCAGTTATTATTACTAGGCTTGTTTAATTCTTATTATTAGCCACCAGCTGTATGCTCCCCTCAGAGTGCCTGACAAAATCCTCTGTGCTTCAGGCCTAAGTCAAATGAATGTTGGTTTTTTTTTTAATCTTTTCTTTTAATTATAAAATATATGTGCTAAATATCAATACACTGTTTTTTATAGTGGATGGGGGAGTGTATGTGTTCATCTTTCGTTGCCAAAGAAGACCATGCCATCAGAGAAGTAATGACATGACTTGCACTTGACTTTGTTTTGAGTGAGGGAGGGCTGTGCAGGTCACCAGCCTCACTTCTCCTCCAGAGTCATCTGAATCCAGTGACCAGATATTCATCAAGATGACTGGAGATGACCCAGGATGAGGCAACTGGGGTTAAGTGACTTGCCCAAGGTCACACAGCTAGTGTGTCAAGTATCTGAGGTGAGATTTTGAGCTGAGTCAGGTTCTCCTGACTCCTGCACTGGTGTTCTATCCACTGCACCACCTAGCTGCTCTGATGGGGGAGTAAGTATGAATTAGTATAAAGGACAGACTAAACTTTAATTCTTTCCTCTTTTCCTCCTGTAGGGCAGAGATTTCTTTTGCCACCAAACTGTAAAGGAAAGGAAGGGAACTGAATTATCTGACTTGCTTCATTCATTGACTGTGCTCAAATTACTTTGTAGGAAAAGGGATCCAACCCTCTTTAGGAGTTTTCTGGGGTCAACTAACTAGAGGAATCTTTTCAGGATTATAATAGAAACACGTTGAACTCCCACCTTCCTTTCTGTTCATACTTGACAAATTTTGAAAGCCCACGTTATAAGAAGTAAAACTAGAATGTGTTTAAGGAATGATAATGATAATAATAATTGCATGTATATATATATATATATGTGCATATATGTATAAAGTTAACAGACTTGCTCAACATTTTACTTTAGAAACTTATCATCTACAGCATATAAAAGGCAAAGAAATCTAACATGGGCACAGTTTTTTCACAACGACTTAAGTATTTTTCACCATGTGCTGACCTCATATGCCAGCTTTCTGCTTTTACTGAAATTTTGCTGCCAAGTTCTCAATATCCTCCAATTCAATTTATTATGGAAACATGGGCAATTTCTTAACAAAAGCCAGCAAGTAGGCACCACTGAAAATGAATCCTGACATTCTCTGGTTCCATGGACTAGGACATAAATGGGTGAGATAGGCATAATCTTACCATATTTTATTCTAGTGCATTTGAAAGTGTAAACAGTTTTGTAAGTTAATGAAACATTTCAGAACATTTAAAATAATGGTTCAAAAATGAATCTCAAACTTTCTGGAACAATTAAACCCTTCAAAACATACATTTGAAGATGCGGATGTTTTTGGTTCACCCATGTATCATTCTAATGAACATCTGTAATGTGTTTTGGATGGGGGGTAAAGAAGGATATTGTATGAAAATGCATAACTGTAAAATCTCGAAGATGTTTACTATGCATAGGAGAAAGCTGCCTTCTGTGCGATACTCAGACAATAGACCAGTCTGGCAGCCTACATCCTTTTACAACAGTATAATGAGGACGATTGGAGGCCTGGTTGTGGAAACTAATAAGCTGCATATTTTACAGTTTTAAGTGCACAAATAAACTGTTTGAGAATCGGTATACTGCTTTTCTGCTATGTTAGAAAAAGAAAAACTAAATTTTTTTCATTCATAGTCTGCTTATCCCTAGCAATTAAGCCCTTGCTACTCTGTTGCCTATGTTACAGTCTTGTGAATGGACTAAGAAAGGCCAAAAGGAATCTGGTTCTCAGACTGAAAGAACTCTCAAATACAAGGCAACGCCATTAGATTCCTTGTAGGTGTTCTGTTTGGGCAAGTTGAAAATGTTTTCTCATTCAGTGTGCTACCAAAAATGATCCAACAATACTAGGTATAACTGTGATGATTGAAAATTTCTGAGAAATAGAATGTCTGGGTAATTAATAATCAATTTATCGATTATGGCAGGTAAATAAACCAGTAAGCTAAGGTCAGCTGGTTTTAGAAACCAAAAGCCTTCCACTGGAAAATACTGAATACTTAGATTTGGAAAAGGGGGTCCTACTGAGGGTGAAAATAAACTTTGATTGGTTAACAATTAATGAGGGTGGATATATTAATGAGGAAGTGGGCAAAAAAGTTTTCAGCTCCTCCTAGCTAAGAACGGTATTTGATGAAATTCAGCTGCTTCCTGCTATCTAGACAAAGGAATGTATCTCCACCCAGACCACAATGGGCCAGAATTCACCTAGATTAGATTCTCTTTACCTTTTAATCAGAATTAGCTTTCCCAGGAAGGTGGGTTCCCACCCAAAGTTAAGGAAAATATTAAATCAATCTCATCATTAGCAAAAGCTACCTTCATCTATTCTTTCAATGAGAAAATAGAAAGAAAAAAAAACCTGGATTCCCCTACCTACATATTAGTAATTGATTATTAATGATCATTTCTCTCATAACCCTATATGGTTTTCATAACCATATTTCTGAATTGTCTGGGACTCTTCCAGTTTCAGATTTTCTGTCCCATTTTCCCATAATTCATATTTCCTAATTGATGTATATGTTATCGGCAGCATAGATATCCCCTTCCCTGAAAGGCTCACTACTCATCCATGTCTTATCTTCCCTGATAGATTGTGAACTCCTTGACAGTAAAGATTGCTTTATTTTGTAATATTTGTATCTCCAGACCCTAGCACACTACCTGACATGTAGTAGATGCTTAGTTAGTTTATTCATTATCATTCTATATAAATGTAGAATTAAGAACTATGTGATTCCTAAGACTTTTTAAAATCTCTTTCAGAGGTCTTAAAGACTGCTCAAATAGAGTCTGTCACAAGGATAGGCATTGCCTCACTCAAAGTGCCTACTTGGAAAAACCTTAACTTAAAAGAGCCCGGGTGTCCCACTGCCCGGGCCATCTCCCAGTCTCCTGATCTGATATCTGACCACTGGACCCAGATGACTGGAGGAGAAAGTGAAACTGGTGACTTTACACAGTCCTCCCTTACTCAAACCAAATTCAATTGCAAGTCATGTCATCATTTCCCTGATGTCATGGTCCTCTTTGAGAATGAAGTCCAAATCACAACCAGAGCCACAATAATCAAAGGCTTTAAAATTGGTATATGCTTCCAGAGACTGCACTCCCTTGACAAAAACCAAGAGTAATCACTATACCATAGTGAAGCATCAAATTACACATTTTGATTTTTCCACATTTGTCATTAGAATGTTCTAGAAATTCCAATATGCTCATAGGATCTAAGTCTGAGTTGGAAGCACCATCAGAGCCTTTTTAATCTAAAGTATTTCTGACCCCAAATCACCTTTACACCATTGACCATAAGTGACCACCTAATGGGCTCAAATGAAAGGGAATTTATATCACAAAAGCTATCGCTTTATTTTATATTTATATAGAATATATATTTATTTATATAAATAAAAATATAAAATTTATATTTATAGCAGTTCTTTTTAGATTTTATTTTCACTAAACCTAAATCTCATGTTAGCACTCCCATTCATTGTACCTATTTCCACCCTCTAAGGTGAGAAACAAATCTAATCATTCTCCCTCCCACTTGACTGACAGTCCTTTAAATATTTAGACAACTATCATGCCCATCCTGGGCATCTAGGTGCTGCAGTGGATAGAGTATCAGGCTTGGAGTCAGGAAGACTCATATTCCTGAGTTCACTACTTATGTGACCCTGGGCAAATCTCTTAACTTTTTTGCCTCACTTTCCTCATCTGTAAAATGAACTGGAGAAGGAAATGATAAATCACTCCAATATCTTTGCCAACAAAACCGCATATGGGATCATGAAGAGTCAGACACAACTGAAAATGACTGAATAACAAGAAAAACATGCCCACCCTAATTTTTTCTCTTCCTCAAGTTATATTTTTTTCTAATTTCTCCAAGTGATTCTTATTTAGTCATATCTCTATTTCTTTCATCTTGTTGTCTTATTTTGGATAAGCTCCATTTTGTCAATGTCTTCCTGAACAGGTACTTAACTGAATACAATACAGTAGAAATGAGCTCATCAGCATAGAGTATAGCATGTATTTTGTACTTCCTCCTAGACATTATGCTCCCAATTTAGCTAAGGACAATATTAAGTTTTTTTGTTTGTTTTCAGTGCCAAGTCACATTGTTGATGCATGTGAAATTTCAAATGCACTTAAATCTTTATATTCCAGAAAAATGTAGTATCTGTAAAGCTTTAAAAAACCTATCATTTAGAATTTTTAATTTATTCTTGTTGTTTTACTGCAATTGTAATAGTAAGGCTCATCATTCCAGCCTGTTAAAAAAAATTGGATGCTGACTCTGTCATCTAATGGGTTAACTATCCCTCCTAGCTTTGAGTTATATGCAGACTTTACTTGCTACTTATGCCTCCATGAATGCTACAAATAATATTTAAAACTACAGGAACAAGCCCTTTGGAAACTCCATTAGAGAACTCCTTTTACATTGGCCTAAAACCAATCACTCTGTGGATTCAATAATTAAATAGTCCTAAATTCATCTACCTGTACCATTTTGCATCTATATCCTATTTCTATCTATATCTTGTTCACAAGGTTAGCAATTATTTGGTAATTATTAAGTGAAAGAATCAGTTCAGAGAGAATTACAATAATACTATACTATGCATGTTACAAAAAAGTTGGAAGTACAAAGACCATAAGCCAAAGATGACCAGTGGAAATGATCATCCTGCATTCATCTACTTTCTCATCTTATAATGGGGTTCATTTAAGTTTTAGTGATTTTATTTTAAAATATTGGCTGTGGCAACATTATGTGATTTATACATTTAGCCATAAAGATGCCAGCATACTAAATCCAAATTGTATATGTCTCCAACTGTATATAGAATTTACAAATGTGATAAGTATCTTGAAAATTGCATTGTGTAAATAGTTGGTTGGTGGTGATAGTGATGTGTCTAGTAGTAAAGTTTGTGGATATCATATTAATAGGACAATACTAAAATTCCACTAAATTGTACTGACTTGGAAAACACAAATCATATTTTAAAAAGTCTTTGCTGGCCATATCTGGACTTTTGAATTGTTAGCTATGATCTTAGTAATTGGTGTTTTTTGTCCTTTACTTTCAAAGAGGAACAATACCATCTCAGGGTAATGTCTTGACTAGTAGATAAATTGAATTTTAGTGAAGCAGAGTGGCACAAAGTCAGATAATCTCTCTTTCAGAGTCATCAAAGTTCACTGCCAAAAATCAGAATGATTGGCCTGGGCTATAGTGAATGACCTTGATAAGCCTTTAATGCTCCCAGTGCTCCATCATGCCCACTCCAACCAACTTCCTGGTCATTGGAACAAACTGTTCTTATACACTGGTTCCACTGTGGGTGGGAGTGGGGGATGAGGAGTCTTCACTTATTTGGGATAAACACTCACCTGACTCACCAATGAGTTTATGGTCTTGTTGGATACCCTCAACCTGGTTTAGCCCATCTGCCAAGATGGTTCATCGGGGTGTGGCCACTGCACATATTACAGCTTCTTAGAGGCACAGGTGAGAGTTGAATGCCAGGTGGACACCAAAGGAGGATAAACAACCCTGAAAAGGGTAGGGCAAGCCCTCACACCAAAGGTGCTAGTCCTCCTTGAGTACCCAAATACCCCTTATAGTAATTAGGGTCATCATAAAGGAATTCTGGCAAGTCCCTACTCTCCTCAGGTACCTTGTATTGAGAATGATTGATCATTTATCTTGTTCTTTGACGGGATATAGAAATATGAGAAAAGAAGGAGTGGTCAGTAAGTTCAGTTTGCATCACACTTTTGGGTCAAAGCCTGGGTCAACACATGCCAAGTGGACTAGAAATTTGAGAACATTCCTCAGAAGAGTCAAACTTCCCTTCTCCATCTTCCCCACACCACCCCAAATTACTTTTGTATCAATCATCCAGGTGAACAGAATATTGTGAATGGTGAACAGAATATTGGACTTGGAGTCAGGAAATCTTTGGTTCAAACTCAGCCGCTGGAAGTTATTAGCTATGTGACCCTGGGCAATTAACTTCTCTCAGCCTCAGTTTACTCATCTGTAAAATGAGGATAATAATAGCACCTACCTTACAAAGTAGTTGTGAGTATCAAATGAATCAAGATGTGTAAAGCCCTTTCCAAATTCTCCATGTAATGGTAACAATTATAATGAAAAAGAGTGGTTAGGTGCTTTGCTTATTTGTTAGTGTATTTTTTTTTTAGATTGGCATATCTGAGGTCTCAGTTCTTTCTTTACCTTTGCTCTCATAGCCTGAGCTTTCAATACACTAGTATGTCCCTTCCCTTTCTAAATTAGAAAGCCTGCATTTGTCTTATCAATGACTTCTTCTTTCATCAATATGCATACCTACCAAGGTGAATTGCCTCCTTTCCACTAAACTATTAAGCTATTGAAATTTGAAGGTCCCCAGGCAAAAGAAGTAAAATTGGAAAATCACTATACAGTTATATTTGCAAGAAAATGAAAAATCACTTCATTGTTTGCTAACTTGCCTAGGACATCCCATATTGTATATACACTGTAATTGTGTCTCTCTGTATGTTATTAAAATATGCAGAAAAAATCTGAAATACTTGCTTCTTGTCAAAAAGTCAAAGAAGTATAAATTGTGGAGTGAGAAAACATAAAAGATCATCTTCTGCAGATCTCTACCTCCAGGCAGGCAGGACGTGAAGGTGTTTCTATTCTTATTTTATAGATGTAGCCACCAAGTCCTGATAATTTAACTTGTCCCAAGCCATACAGCTCCAATATATACCCATAGCTATACCATATAGGATGCTAGAGAGATAACTCAGATTGTCAAATTCCTTAAGATTTTGCACTCATAGTGGTAATTAAGGGTCCCCAAAGGACAATGACCAATGCCCTTGATATTCCAGGGATTACTCTGATGATTGCTAGGGATTTCTAATGCTCCTGATGCACCACCTATGGGTTTCCCATTGATTATCAGATAAATAGTGCTGTAGGGATAAGCTAAGACTTCCATGGTTCCTTTGTCTCATTTATTATGAGATATAAATGAATCCTCCCTTCTCTTGGGATGGAGGAAGGGGAGATGAGAATATTCAGAGTAAGTCTGCAGTTTGCTAATACCTGCTTAGATATGTGCCATAAATATATCCCAGAAGCAAAACAACCAGGAGTCCAAGTAATGAGAATATGTTTGCAGAAGTCATCTTGTGGTCTGTTTTGCCATGAATAAACTAAAACTATCTCAATGGTTCTTGTCCTAGATCAAGCGCAAATACATCAGCAACTTGGGAATGCCTGGTAAAGCCCCAGACCAACCAGCAGGTACTTGGGTCCCCCAAGGTTTTTATGTCCTAAGTTGCCATGGTGATTCCTGTGGCCAGGGAAAACACTCAGGCTATACTAAGTAAATTCCTATCAACACAAGCTTGTAATGCCATCTCCTTGGAATCCAAAATCCAGCTCTTATTCTAAAGAAAGATTTATGTCAAGGAATTAAATTCATTTCTAAAGATACCTATTTTTAGCTTGTTTTCAAAATCACTTTTCTGTATTTCCATGACCCTTAATTTAATCAGTTGGGTACTCCCTCCACTAACACAGGATGCAACTGTGCTCCTCATGCCTTGGTAATTTCTTTTCATGAATTCCCATGGGCAAAAACAATCTGTCATATTATGATCAGCTCTTTGATGATGAATTCTTTCACACTTAGCTAGACACATTAGAAGAAAGTAAGCACACAGTCCCTTGTGAAAGCTATACTTTGCACCTTGATTGGACCTGTATAGTGTGTGTTCTATTAGTATAACCTCCCAGATCCTCATAGTATCACCTTATTGAAATGAAGAGGCAATAGAGCAGGGCTTTAGGGGTAAATCTAAACTACTAATTCCCTTTATTTCCTTCCATAAGGTCATTGTCTCTGAGAATGGTGCATTATTCAAGTCATTTCCTACCTGTAAGGCTGGGGTGAGGAGGGGCAGGGAAGGCATCTAAGCATAAATTTCAGTATATCTGTCTGGTTTTCAGTTGAAAAGACAGCAAGTGGAAAGAAAGTAAAAGCTTAACTGCCCTTTGAAAGGTAGCTTTAGACCAACATAAATTCAAAGCACTTACTCTAGTACAATTGGGCCTCCCTATCCTACCCAAACTGCTGCTTAACCAAGAGTTGCTTGCGTGCTTCCTGGCACAAATTCATCTTGGTTTTCAGACCTCCCCCCCAAACTTTGATTCTCAAATCAATGACTGACAAAATACTTTTCAAAATATAACTTCTTATGCACAAAACAAAAATCGATATTCAGAAACAAATTTGGACTCTTACAAGAGTGGGTTTGGTTTGGTTTCTATTCTTTTTACAGACTTTAGTTCACTGAGAAATCTTTTTCCAAAAAGAATTTGGATAAATATACTTGACTTAATTATTGTCATCAACAACGCATCTACAGTAAGGAATAGCAGTCATGGAGGTGGAATTCAAAAGACTTGGGTTTGTATTATTCCTATGTGGTTTATCATTTGAGTGACCTAGGGCAAGTCATTTTAACCTCCAAGAGAGTTAGTTTATTTATCAGCAAAATGAAAATTAAAATAGCACCTAGCTCACTGGGCTCTAGTGAAAACCAATTGACATAATGTAGGTGAATAAAGTCCTTTGTAAATTTTAAAGAGTTATGACAATATCAAGTATTATTATCATTATTTTTTAATTATCATTTATTATTATTATATCACTGTGACTGGGGGTACAAAAGGATATAAAATTGGATCCTAGATTTTGAAGGGTTTGCTATATAGCTGGGGAGACTATCCCTTCACAGTATGTAGCAGAATTGTAACAGGTAATTTTTTACCTAGAATAAAAACACCTCAGCCTTGTGGTGGGGCACACATAACTCTCTGTTTGCAGGTCTTCCAACCTCTGAAACAAAAGGGCTGAGGCTGAAAAGAGCCATTAGAGCTAGCTGTGAGGATGGAGACTTCATTCACTCCAGGGAGAAAGCCATATCTTCCCACATACACTGGCACCCTTGAACAAAATCTCATTCAAAATCTCATTCACTCATAAGCTATGACAGAAGAGTAGATGACTCAACTGACCGACTTGTTAAGGCTTTGTTTAAATAAATAAATTCTTTGTTGTGAGAAGCTCATAGTGCATTGATTTATCTGGTCTTTGGTTGGGGAAGTCATAGATTTCAGTCAAATGAAATAGCAAAATTCCATCCTCCACGCCCCCAATTTATTTTTCTTTTCAATAGCAATTCAAAAGTATCCCACACTACATGATCAAAAAAAAAAAAATAATGTTGGAGGCTTTAAAGAACTTGTGATTATTTCCAAGGTTTTATGAGTGGAAAGAATAACTTTAGCTTGAATGGATGAAAAGTGATCCACCAACCCCCCCTCTTGAACACACTGCTTATTATCCTCTTCAATGTCAAAGAGGTTAAGTTTCTGCTTTAAAAATTGACTCAAGGGAAATCCTTCATGTTATTGTTAAAGCCATTTATTCCTCTTCTAATAATATTCATATTCAAAGACTACTAGAGCTGGAAAGGAACTTAGGCCACAAAAAGGTAGATGTGGAAAGGAATTTACACCACACAATGTCAGCACATAGAATCTCAGAATATTGGAGTACAAAAAAATGGACTATAGAGATCAAAGGGGTGAATGTACTACCTGTGCAGCAAAGAAGTATTATTCAAAGCCTATAGAATCACAGTTTTAGATCTGGGAAGAATGTTAGGTTCCATCAAGTCAAACCCTTTGTTTTTCCAAGATGAGGAAAGGGAAGTTCTAAAAGGTTAGCTAACTTATTCAGGATCCCATGGCTAGTAAGTATCTGAGGCAAGATTTGAATCCAGACATCCCTGAAATTCCAGCCCTTCATTTGTTGCAAGAAAAGAAGGAAGGAAGGAAGGAAGGAAGGAAGGAAGGAAGGAAGGAAGGAAGGAAGGAAGGAAGGAAGGAAGGAAGAAATGAAGGAAGGAAGGAAGGAAGGAAGGAAGGAAGGAAGGAAGGAAGGAAGGAAGGAAGGAAGGAAAAAGAAGGGAGGGGAAAAGGGAGGGAGGGAGAGAGGGAGGTCACATAGGTAGTTAGCTCTCATTTTCATACTGCTTTCATACCTGGAATTTCAATGTATTCAAGAAGAGGTTGGACAAGTTGTTGAACAGGAAGTAAGGATGGGTAAATTTCCACACAGCTGTTCCTTGGCAACCATATTTTATAACATCTGCTATTTTTTTCCTGAGCATTTGTACTACCTTGGTGTTTACCCTTTGGGCTAATTTGCAGTTGACCCTTGTAATATAGCCCTTTTAGCCAGCATTTTTGTGACAGAGTCTCATTGATTGAACAGTCATGTAGAGTGTCATAAAAATCAATGTATACAGAGAAAAGAACTGTGGTGGGACTTCATAATATCACATCTAGTTTTTATCACAACTTTCCATTTTACCAAGTTACTGTCTCATTATTTATACCAGACAGGCATCTAGATGAACTACAAAACATATTTTGTAGCTTTTGGCAACTCATTTATAACAGGCATACAATTAATATCTTTACAACTGTACTCGAGGCAGAAAGAAAAATGTAGTAGCATGGATTTTGGCACGTGTGTGAGGGTAGCTATGTGAAATAAAGGCTAGGGGTTGATTTTTAGTAAACAATTTCTAGTAATAGCTGGCTTTTGTGTAGAGCTTTATAATGTGTAAAATACTTTATTCCTATTCTATCATATAAGCCTTAATAATAAGTCAATAAGCATTAATTGAACACTATGTTCTAAGCGCAGGAGATACATATGTGCATATTTGCCTATACTTATTAAGCAGGCTTATTCAATGAATGGGGTGTTGCCTCACCCTAAGTGAGTGCTTGCAAAGACCTTGGCCTAAGGGGCCCAAGGTCTCCCAGTGCATCCTGGGTCATCTCCAGTTATCCTGAGTAATATCAGGTCTCTGGATTCAGATGATGCTGGAGGAGAAGTGAGGCTGATGACCTTGCACAGCCCTCCCTCACTCAAAAGAAAGACAAGTGCAAGTCATGACATTATTTCTCTGATGGCATGGTCTTTTTCAGCAATAAAGGATGAACACAATTCAAACCAATTCAAACAATCATTTATTAAGTGCTTACTATTTTTAAGGCAGACAGCATTTATTAAGTATCTACTATGTATTAGATCAGTTCAGTGGTAGAGTGGGTAGAGTCCCGGACCTGAGTTCAAATCTAGTCTCACATATTTACTAGCTTCTGGCCTTGGACAAGCCATTTAACACTGTTTGCCTTAGTTTCTTCATCTGTAAAATGAGCCAAAGAAGGAAATGGCAAATCACCCCAGTATCTTTGTGAAGAAAGCCCCAAATGGAGTCAGGAAAAGTAGGACAGAATTAGACTGTGACAACAATGACCATATACTAGTTGGGACAGCTGGATAGTACAGTGGATAGAGTGCTGGGCCTGGAGTCAGGAAGTCCTCAGTTCAAATTAAACCTCAGACATTTGCCAGCTGTGTGTTCCCGGGAAAATCACTCAGTTCCTCATCTGTAAAATGGGGCCACACTGGATAATACAATGGCAAACCATTTCTTTACCTTTGCCAAGAAAACCCCATGGACAAAGTCCGTGAAGTCACATAGAGTTGACACAGCTGAATGACTGAATAAAATGCACTACATATTGCATGCTAAGTGCTGGGCATATAAAGAAAGAAAAACAAACAAACTAAAACAACAATCACTCAAGGACCATACTGTCATATGGACTAAAAATAGGAGATAAATCACTTAAAGATTCCTGCCATCAACAAACATTCTAATAGAGTGAGGGGATTGGGATTCCATTGGTACTGGGAACTCCTAGGTGAGGAAACTCCCTCTATCAATCATAAGATAATGGAATTGGGCCTAGAAAGGACTTAATACAGTCTGAACCTTCTCTGAAACTTAAATTTTAGAGAATGGTCTGCATCATAGAGAGATTAAGTAAGTTGTCAAAATTCACATAGCCAGAAAAAGTCAGACTCTAGACAGAAGCCCAGCTCTTCCTGGATTAAAAGTCAGTTTTCTATTGGCTACTCCATACTGCCTCTCTATTACATTGTGCTATCTATCTAATGAGGGCTTACATCATGTAAATATTTAAATTTAGATATGATTATTTGAGAAGGAAGAATACATTAAAAACTAGAAGGATCAGGAAAGATCCATATGTTAAACCTTCAATAAAGGTAGCGGTTTCAAAAAGTAGAAATGAGAAGGCAATGCGTTGTAGGTATGGGATTGGGGACCGTTTATGCAAGGGCATGGAGATGGGAAAAGTAATACTGAGACTGGGAAGCAGTGAGTAAGCCATGTTGCTAGAATGTAGAATACCTGAAGAGGAGAATTGTGAAATAAGCTTAGAAGTTAGTATGGAGTCATAGGTTTTTAAATGTCAAAGTGAGGAGTTTGTTAGTGTTCAGTCATTTTCAGTTCTGTTCAACTCTTTATGACCCTCTTTAGGGTTTTCTTGGTAAAAATACTAGAATGGTTTGCTATTTCCTTCTGCTCATTTTACAGATGAGGAACTTAGGCAAAAGGGATGTCATTTGCCTAGGGTCACAAAGCTAGTAAGCATCTGAGGCCAGATTTCTCTCAAGAAGATGAATCTTTCTGACTCCGGGCCCAGCACTCAATCCACTTCACCACCTAGCTGACCTAATGAGCTTGTAGTTAATCTTAAAAAAAAAACCAAAAAAAACAGTAATCTGCTGAAATTTCTTAAGTAGGTAATTGACTTAGGCTTATCCTTTAGAAACTTTGTTTTTGGCAATTATGAGCAGAAGAGATTAGAAAGAGGTTATTAGGAACTGGGATCCAGCATTTCATTTAGGAATCCTTAATAATGTTCCATTCCATATGCAATGAGGTCATGAATTAGGGTGATGACCATATGAATGGAAAATAAGGGGAAAAGGTATAAGAGAAATTGTCATTGTGGAGGTAAAACTGACAGAATTTGGTAACTGACTGAATCTTGGAGGTTAAGGAGAAATAAGATTTGAGGGTAACTCCAAGATTATAACGATGTATGACTAGAAGAGATGTAAGGAAATTTGGAGGAGAGCTTCGTTTAGGGACTGAGGTACTGTTACATTCAGATCATGACTATTTGCAGAGAAATTATATTTAAACTCAAAGAAAGGATGATATTACCAAGAGAGAAAGTATAGTGAGAATAAAGTGCTTGGAATGAAGAAAAAGGCTAAGGAAAGAGACTTTGCATTCAACCACAGTTAGGAGGAAAGAGATGAGTTATAATCCTAGCAAGGGAGAATATTAAGGAATGGTTATGTAAGAAGAGAACCCTGAGAAAATAACATCAAGAAAAAAGAGAGCAGAAAATGTATCCAAGAGAAGAGTGTGGTCAATAGTGTTTGTTACATGCTCTATAAAAGTACAGAAGAATGAGAACAAAGAAAAGGTCAAGATATTTGGCAATTAAAAAGTAAAGAAATCAAAAAAGGATAAGTATCTTTGGAGAGGATAGTTTCATTTAAGGCATAAAGTCCTTAACTACATGCAAAAGGTTTTATGTTCTTCCTTCATTGTGAAGGAAGACCATGCCATCAGAGAAATGATGAATGACTTGCACTTGACTTTGTTTTGAGTAAGTCAGGGCTGTGCAAGGTCACGAGTCGCATTTTCTCCAACAGAGCCATCTGGATCCCACGACCAGATATTCATCAGGGTGACTAGAGATGGCCCAGGATGCAATGGGAATCCTTGTTTCCTTCAGGCCAAGGCCTATTCAGGTACTCACTTAGCGTGAGGTAACACCCATTCAGTGAATAGGCCTGTTTAAGAAGTAGTCAGGGGAGAGCCCCTTTAATGAGGCAAAGAAAAATAACTAAATCAAGCTGGGAGGGAAACAGAAACAGTTACTAACGATAAACATTCTTAATCCAAGAAGGTCCAGAAAACAGCCCTTGAGTGCAGAGTCAAGAAGACCATGAAAGGATAGGAACTGGAAGTAAAGATAGGTTTTATCTAGGAGTGTGACTGTGAAAGGGAAGGAAGACAGGGAAAGAGATAACTTGAGGTATGAGGTTTTTATTGTAGTTATTAGGGGGAGTGAAAGTGAGTTTTCCAGACTTCATTTGTATTCAGCTGGAAAAGAAGAAGTTGTTTGGGAAAGAGAAATATAAAGATCTAGGAGGGGGTCTATGGGGAAAAGATATTTGAAGAAAAGTTCACCAAGTGAGAGGATGTAGAATGTAAAGAGAAGAGAGTTCAAGAGAGAGCCGTGGAGGATAGCCATGTTTAGAAGATGAGACATATACGGTGAGTCTAAGACGTGGTCAAACAGATAGGGAGAGAGAGAGACAGACAGAGACACAGAGACAGAGAGAGAGAGAAAGAGAGAGAGGTAGGGAGGGAGCGAGGGAGGGAGGGAGGGAAGGAGGGAGAGGGAGAGAGCGAGAGAGAGCTGTGTGGCAAAATCCCAGAGATGATAAAGTATCCATCAGAAGGGGGTGGATCTTCATTTCAAAAACTGCAAAAAGGTCAATAAGACTGACAACTGAGAAAAAGGCAAGTTTTGCAATTGAAAGATCCTCTTAACCTTGGGGAGATAGTAGTTCCAGTGAAGAGGTCAGGGCAGAAGTCAGATTGCAAGGGATTATAAAGTGAGTGGGTAGAAAAAGCTTTGAAGGAATCTAAAGGGTTATATTAAAAACTTTGGGGTGAATGGGAAAGATATAAAACAAAAGGCTTCAATTTTAATTATGTTTTTCCTTTCTTACTAGGTGCTATTTAGGTTGGTGCAGAGATCTAAGGATGGTAAGCATAGGATAAGAGACCAAGCATCACTGTTGATACCCTTCTCCTTGGTCCCCACCACCACCTAATTAACTTTGTCATCATGCAGACGCATTACTGAGCAACCATTTCTCCCTCTGAGCTGAAGATAAAGGATGCCTTGCTCAAATTAAGAGATACAAGAGGACGAGAATCTCCCCTAGAGGCACTAGGTCAGGGGGAGTGAGAATTCATCAAACTAACCAACCCAATTCAAATATTTTTAACAGTGTGTATATGTGGTGAAAGGTAGGGGGAGGGAGAGTGAGGTTCAAATGTTATTCAAATCACTATTCAGAGAATCTCATGTCATCTGGATGACATATTATTGAGTCTCTACGTGATAGCAAGCAACCTCATATTTTCCTGTGCCCATCCTTAAATAAGATGTTTAAAATACTAGATGTTAGTTTTAAATTATTGGTCCCATTAATTGGGCTAAACAAATTGTGACACAAACTTATAATGGAATATTACTGTTTAATTCACTTCCTCTTACAAAGAATCAAAGACCTCCTCCTAGGTCTTCCATGGTCCAAGCTAAACATTAAATAAGTAAACATATCAATAAATGAACATATACAATAAGCGAACACAATACAAAACATGATATAATGCAAAAGTTGCATTCTATTAAGAAGAGCAGGGATCATTCTCTTTGAGAACCAGGCAAAGCTGGGGACAAATAACAATATTGCCTTTAAAATGAATATCAAAGACCCTTGGAAATGAAAGAAGACTAAGAGTCTTAGAGTTTCGTGAGGTAGAGGAGTCACCTTTGGCCAGGAGGAACTAAATGCTAGATGTGCCCTTTAGTGTTGAGGAAATAGTGGAGAGGTGATAAAGAGATAATTAAAACCTGCATTCTAAATAGCAATTTAATTCAAACTGGAACAGATGGGACTAAAAACGAAAAAAAGGCCTAGGGCAGCCCACTAGTAGGAGAAATATAAACAAGGTTGTATTTAGAGAAGTGGAGCTTGTAACAGTTAAGTTAATGATGTAATTCTTAATGGGTACTTAGATGTTATTGTTACTTTTAAGCCTTTATCAAATTGGAATTTTTCATAGTTCATATCCAGAAAGTGAAGAAATCATGTATGAATTGAAAGAGATAGTTTCAAATGGCATATTTACTTCTGAATTATTCAAAATGGAAATAAACCAGAGCTACAGAAACTGACCATAGAATTTAAGAGTTGGAAGAGATCTTAGAAACCATAGATTTCAAGCCACCCTCAAGTAACTGTCTCCTCTACAAAAATCCCATTAGTTGGTCATCCAGCCTGTTGCTAGATTTCTATGAGGGGGAATTCACTACTTCCTGAATCAGTACATCCTACATTCATACCACAGTATTTTGGTTTTGGAAATTTCTTCTTCCTATCAAATCTAAATCTAGCTTTTCTGTAACTTCCTATTACTACTACTAATCCTCTTCCCTAGCACCAACAAGATGATTCATTTTCCACATCAGTGTTGTAGATATTTGAAAACTATATTACCCCCTTTAAGTGTCCTCTCCTTCAGACCAAATACTCTTAGCTCCTTCGAAGACTAATCTACTGTTAAGTGTTCTGTTCCTTTTCCCACCCTGTTTACCATTTTCTGTGCATATTTGAGGTTACGTGTGTCTTTCCTAACATGTCATGCCCAGAACTGAACTCTACTGCAAATGAGACTTAAATAGGGAAGAGTGTAGTAGACTCTCCCTGGTTTCAGACATGCTTCTTTCTCTTAAGGCAATCTAGGTTAACTTCAGTTTTTATGCTTATTTGTTTTGGGAGGGTGAATGAGGAGAATATTTTCAGGGCTGACTACTGTATTCATATTACTCTCAGTTAGTCACCATTTTTTACTTCATGGTAGCTGCTCAACCTAGAGTTATAATATCTTAGAAAAACTGAAGACCATCTCTACGAACTGCCCTAAATTCTTCATAAATAGAAAACCACACAATTAAACATTTAAGTGGTTTGTGAATCTTACATTTGGGCTCTTCTGAATTATCAATATAGTGTTAAGTTCATAATACAGAGATATTGAAAGTGACCTACCTCCCATTTCCTACCAGGTGAAGTTTAGAAGACTGATTCTGTCATCCAAGGCTCCATATAATCTGGATCCCTCTTATATTTTTCATCTTATTTCTTACTATTCCCTTTCCCATCTTCTACACTCCTAGAAAACTGGGACTGATTTTTCCCTTTCCCATTTCTAACTTCAACCTCTCTTTAATGCCTAAGATGACCATATCACCTCACACAACTGTAGTTGCTATTATAGTCTCTCCCTTCCTTCAAAACCCCCTCTAAGTGACCTCTCTTCCACTAAGTTTTGCATGAGACCGCCTTTTCCCAGATAAAAGACAAATTTAATTTTTATTTCCATAATATTTTGCCTGGATCTCTCTTTTGTACTTTCCTCATTCTCCTTTGCATCATAGTATGTGGGTACCTCTTTTTATCACTTTTAGTTCAATGGGGGCACACTAGGTTTTATATCTAGCTTTGTAGTCTTAGAACCTGTCAAAAAGCCTTAAACATTGTCATCTGTCATCTTTTAATTTGATAGCAAATATTCCTGATTACAAATCTTCTAACTTTTTGACGTATAGCATTAGTTTTTAAGTTTAAGTTTACATTACTAGCACTCACAAAACTGTTTATTTCTCTTTAGATACTTGAATTGTGGTGCTGGAAAGCTTAACGGACTTAATATCAGAGCCTTGGGGTCAAATACTGGCTCTAAAATTTGCTAGCTATGTGTATGGCCATGGGCTGGTCACTTCACTAATCCTCAATTTCCTCATCTGTAAAATGGAGATAAGAATACTCTCACTCACTAGATTGTTGTTAGGGGAAAAAAAAATAAACCTTAAGGGAAGAGAGATTTAAGCAAAACTAAAAGGTCTGAAGGAGGAAAAGCAGAAACTCTGAAAAAAAGAAAAGGTCTTCAGATGTGGAAATTAACATTCCATATATTAGAAAGCCTTGAAGGTTTGAATAACTTGATTGAATATGAAGCAACCATCAAAGCCCCTAGGGCACAGGCTTCTTTTCTAGGTTTGTCTTTAGGCAGTCATCTGCAAGAGGCCGCCACAAAAGGAATCTTGGGTATATAACTAAATGAATTGGTGCTCATCATCATGTGGCTTTAAAACTAGAAGGAATTTTGAATAAAAGAAGATAGATCTCAAGGCCTGCTTACTGTCTACAAGTGGCTTTCTGGGAGCAAGAGAAAATGTTTCTGCTAAGAGCTAAAGAATGCTCTCTTAGTCAAGAGACCATAGTACCATTCCACTTGAAAAGATTGCTGTAATACTTAGGTTTAAGAAGGCACCATACCACCAAGAGCCGATGGCTGAATGTAGTGAAAGACTGAAGCTTCCCATGAAAGAGAGAGGCAAGAGGATACATTAGAACAACCTACCCAGCAAAGATCCTATACCCTGGCCAAGCAATCTGCCTAGTCTGGGTCCAACAAAAGCTGCCCAGTGCAAAAGATACCTTCTAATTTGGCCCAGTTAGTTGACAGCTGCTCAGTGGCTGAGCAAACAAGTTGACCCATTCTAAAAATATATCCATGAAAGTGAAAAGCTATGCCATTTATGAAGCTGAGTGGTAGAGCAGTTTATCCAGCACAACACTCATTTCTCATCCCTAGGAAGCTTTGTGAGGAAACTCCCTGGAGAATAAATGTAAAATAATATGCTATAACGTAATAGCAAAACTCAAATATTACTATCTTCTACCTCCCTTCATGCCTAATGGCATAAGGATATGAACCTAGGAAAAACTAAAAGAACATTATGGAAAATAGAGAGCAGACTCTTTTTCCTTTTGGAACCAGAAAAGAGAATGAAGACTAGTGAGTAGAAACCACAAGGAGTTTGATTATAGCTTAATATACAGAGATTCTTTTGTAAACTTAAAAGCCATATAAAGTAAAATGACTCACTCCCACTTTCTTAACATAAGTTCAACAATCTTAATATAAGTTCAACAAGCAATTGTTTCTTTTTAATATATAGAAAGAAGTTAGTCTAGTGGACTTCCAAATTCCCATCCAACTTTGAGATTCAATGAAGATCTGTCTTGCCTACCTCACAGAATAGCTTTTAATAGTAAACAAGATGGTCAAATTCCAGAGTCCCCAGGTCAGGGAGAAAATATTATAACCAGCCAGAAAGAAACAATTTAAGTATTGTGGAAACACAAACAGGATAATATAAGATATAGCAGTTTGTACATTAAGGGATCTGAGGGCTTGGAATATGACATACTGGAGGATTAAAACCAAGAATTATCTACTCTACAAAACTGAGTATAATATTTCAGGGGGAAATATGGACATTCAATGAAATAGAGGATTTTCAAGCATTCTTGATGAAAAGACCTGAGCTGAATAGAAAATTTGACTTTCAAATACCAGAATCAAGAGAAGCATGAACAGGTAAATAGGAAAGAGAAATCATAAGGGATTTATTAAAGTTGAACTGTTTACATTCTTACGTGGAAAGATGATATTTGTGGCTCATTTTGTAAGTTGATGTTTGTAACCTTTCTCAGTATTAGGGTAGTTGGAGGGAATACATACATACACACACACATACATATGATAGGGCACATGGTAAGTTGAATCTGAAGAGATGATATTTAAAAAAAAAAATTAAGGGGTGAGAGAGAAGAATGTACTGGAAGGAGAAAGGGACAGGTAAAGTGAGATAAATCATCTCACATAAAAGAGGTAAGAAAAAGTTTTTACTGTGGAAAGGAAGAGGGGGTAGGTGAGAGGAATTGAGTGAACCTTATTCTCATCAGATTTGACTCAAAGAAGGAATAACATACACACTCAGTTGGGTATGGAAATCTGTCTTACCCTACAGGAAAGTAGGGGGAAGGGGATAAGAGAGGGGCAGATGACAGAAGGGAGAGCAAATGGGGAGAGGAGGCAATCAAAAGCTAACAGTTTTGAGGAGGCACAGGGTCAAAGGAGAGAATAGAATAAATGGGGGATGGGATAGGATGGAGGGAAATATAATTAGTCTTCCACAACATGACTATCATAGAAGTGTTTTGTATGACTGCACATGTAAAACCCACATTGAATTGCTTTCCTTCTTAATGAGAGTGGGTGGGGAGGAAGGAAAGGAGAGAATGTGGAACTCAGTTTTAAAAATGAATGTTAAAATTATTTTTACATGCAACTGGGAAATAAGATATACAGGTAAGGGGGAATAGAAATCTATCTTGAATACAGGAAAATAGAAGAGAAAGGGATGGGGGGGTATGATAGAAGAGAGAGCAGATTAGGGGAAGGGGTTATCAAAATGCCCTCTATCTTAGAGTTGAGGGAGGGAAGAGATGGGGAGAAAATTTGAAACTCAAAATTTTGTGGAAGTGAATATTAAAAACTAAAAATTAATTAATTAATTAAAAAAAAAAAAAACACTAGTAAATGAGATGCCACCAAGAGGAATAAAACCAGGAATAGTATACTGGCTCTTCTACTTATTAGATATGTGACCTAAATAAAATCAGTTCACTAAGCCTCAGTCTCTATATTTTAAAAATTTTGATGTGGTTTTCAAATCAGACAGACAGCTTCCAGATCTTAGCCTTGGTTGGTCTCAGACCGACCAGGTGACCTCAAACAAAACAAAATAAATACCTCCTCAAGCACCCTAAGTTCTCTGAGACTATAAATTGGATAAAAACACTTAATCAGCATTAGTCAAGTCTATTTCGTCCTTAGAAATGCCTTCAGCAACAAAATATCAGGTCCACATAATAACCCCAAACCAGTGAACATAGTAATATATCATGCACACCCTTTGTTTATATATTCTCCGTTCTGGAAACTATCCACACTTGTATAGTGATTTCAGTTATCTCTAAGTGAGAAGTTTTGAAAGGCAAGTGACCGACCCCCTTTCTCTTACAATAAAATCTCAGATGCTGGACTCTATCTCCTAAGCACTGAACCAGAGACAACTTGAATTCTGTGGACTGAGAAGAGGTGTAAAACACAGCTGATGATCGTAGAGTTTCCCTTTGAACCTGGGATGGCAAGGTCATGATCTGTAGTAAACAGACTTTTTTCCCCCTTTTTTATGTCCTATTATGTCCACTTCTAAATCAGTTTCATTCTTCTGTAAAGATGCAAGGGAAGGCAACCCCTTGGCCTCCCTGGTAGTATGTATATTTTTTTGGTACTTAACTCTTTTTATTCCTATTATAAGAAAGCTTCACTCTTTAGTCACTTCCATTTAAACTGTCATTTCTTCCAAAGATCAACTTACTTTTCCCTTTCTTCTATTTTTAAATACTCCTTTATTGCCCTCCCCCCAAAAGGTGAGAATATTATTGAAAAGTTTAATATTTCACGCAAATTTGGCATCAGCAGGAGCTCATTTGTTTACAGTTTTGAGATTTTTTTTATTCTATGTGTGTATGTGTGTTATTTAGGCTATAGAGGTAAATATATTCGTCTTCTCCAGGTGAAAATGATCAGCTTCCCAGATTGAATAAAGCTGGTGCTTTTCTTTTAAAATAAAATATGAATAATCTGTTAGATGGCATGGGATAGCATATTTATTGTATACTACAAATGTTCATGTTCATGGAGTTATTTCATATATACTCACCTGCAATCTAATTCTTGCCAAATTCAGCCCAAAGTCCTCAGTTCCCAGGCTAAAATTAGGCAATTTTGAATTAATCTACTTTAGAGTAATTTAGTAATTAATAATTAGATTGATAATTCTAATTTACTTAGATTTACAGTATTTGTGTACAGCTATATACTTTTCACATACACACAGAGTTGGAAGATTTCCAGTTCAGTCACTTTTATTATATTTTCTTTGTCATATCACTTAAGAGGATCATGATTTAATGTCAGAAATTACAGTGGAAAGAACATTAAACTAGAAATCAGAATGCTTGGATTTCTGCCCTGGCTCAGCTATTTATTGGCTGTATGACCTAGGGCAATTAATTTAATCTCCCTGAGCCTCAATTTCCTCATCTGTAAAATGGAAATAATGACACTTGCATTGTTATGAAGAGAAAACTCTATAAATCATAAAATAATTTATACATGAAAAATCTTATTTTCAATGTAGGGTCTGTTTCCAGATTCCGGAAAATCTCGGTTCCTGGAAAGAAAAAGAATTTTACCTCTTCTCTATTGGCCACCTTTCTTATCTTCTACCATTTATTTCATCTCTATCTTATTTATTCGTATCTCTATCTTCCTTCCCTCTTATCTTCTCTCTGTATCTGTCTTTCTCTGTTCTCCTCCCCACCCCCATCATATTTTGCTAAGATGGGACATTATGTATATGTAGAGGAATGGGCAGAATTGTGGGGAGGAATTGCTCATAAAATCAGAAATGGAACTTATCCCTTCTTATTTTCATGTTTCTCATCATTATATCTGGGGTCCCATTAGTGCAGCATTCCTGCATATGCTCCCAGTGTAAGTATGTTTATATAGTATACATACTGTGCAACTTGGATAGAAAATTCTATTTTCCTTTCTGAATTGGAAAGGAAGATTTGCAGTCTGGGAGAAAAAAAAAAAAACTGCACTGACTCTCAGTAATCTCCACCCAAGCACTATCTAGTCTGTCCTGTAGGAATTCTTTTCCTTTTACAGCTGCCTTCACAGCATACATATATTGAAATATGTGAGAATGCTGAAGTATTCATGGAAACAAGATAGATCATCAATCTTACATCATCTTGTAGAAAAAGAAAATGAAAAATGTTTTAGAGAGCTGGCTGGGGTAAAAGTGAATTCACATTACAAGGATTCAAGTTGAACAAACATCCAAAAAATGTTTCTATAGGTTGAATTTTACTCACATTTACTGACATTGTTCTTGACCAAATTTCTCAATTTTTTTCAGTTTTCCCTACATAAGATAGAGCTATGAACTAATCATATCTTTCTTTAAAAGCATTCTTATCTTCTATTTATTTTCACTCTTATATTTGGTATTCCCCTATTTTCCAGAGGGTCACTTCTGTAGGTTGAAATTCCAAAGCTGTAGCTGACAAACCCCAATCATGGTGCTTGCCATTAAGATTCAGTCAGAAGGCACAAGTAGCTCTTAGAAAAGGCATTTGTTAAGATTGCATTAAAAAAGTAGTAGATTAAAAACATTCCTCCCTTAGATTTGGAGCATAACGTTCTACAAATACAAACAGCATTTCTGAGAAAAGAGGTCCTAAATTTAGGGTAAAATGATAAGGGACTCATATAGCTAAACTAGTTGATGCCTTTGTACAAGAGGGCCTTGGTAACCTTTCTTCCTGGGATTCTCAGGAAGTATCCCCCTGCGTACAGAGTTTCTGTTGGATGGCTTGTTCAGATGGAATCCCAGCATCAACTCCCCTTAGAAGCTTGCCTCTTGATTGCAGGTGCTGGGAACTCTCTTTTTTCCTTAGCCAGTCATCTTGACTTCACTCTTTGAAGCTAACTAAAAGCTATATTTCTCTGTTTCTCTCTGGAGACTAAGCATTTCCTACTTAAGTAAGATGTGGTTTATCTTACTGGGCAAATAGCTTTGTAGCAAGATGCCACTATAGGGAGGTAGGACAGAAGAAAAATATATAAATCAACCTACCAAACAACAAAATTTCAGGCTATTCCTGAGTGAAGGATTAAGAACATGTAGATTCCTCCCTGTAAACAGGCATGGTCAGGTTTTGCCCGTCTGATAGTGATGCTACTTCAAAATGAGGGGGAAAAACTGTTGTCCTTTCATAAAGGGATAGCAGAATATTACAAATTTTCTTAACATGTTAAAGATTCATCTTCTGTAATTATGACTTTGATAGTGAGAAATCAACTGGTCAGGGACCACCCCATTTTTATATATAAAAGTTATGTCTATAACTGTTCATTTAAAGGGGTAGTTAAATAAGAGAGAGTAGTCTATAAAAGTTTCAGGGGAACTAAAATTTATAGATTAAGTAAACTTCAAAATTACTTGAAAATAATATTAGAATAGTAATATCTTATGGAAAAAATATCTAAAAGCTTATAGTTCTTTGGAGTTTACATTTATATTTATATATAATGTTCAAAAATCATTATATATGCGTGCTTATGTATAATGATAATTGTATATGTATATATATATCATTATAGTCATATCATAGTAATATGTATAGATGCACATAATTTATATATAAGCATGAAGGATAAAGAATATGTATTTGTGTATATATATGCATGCATACGTAATATACTTGTGTGTGTATATAGATAGATATAGACATAGACATAAATATATACTAGGGGGCACAATAGAGGGTCAGTCAGTCTTAGAATCAAGATAAACAAGTTCAAATCTGATGTTAGATATTGCCCAAGACCTTGGGCAAATCACTTAATCTACTTTTCCTTGATGTCCTCATCTGTAAAATGGGAATAATAATAGCACCTACTTCCCAACATTTTTGTGAAAATCAAATGAGAAAATATTTATAAATTGTTTAGCTAAGTACCTGGTACGTAGTAAGTGCTACATTAATGTTAGCAGTTATTATTATTGTTATTATTATGTGTATATATACATGTATACACATATGTATACATACACACAATAGATATAGATAGATAGATAGATAGATAGATAGATAGATAGATAGATAGATAGATAGATAGATAGATAGAAGCAGCTAGATTGCACAGTGCATAGAGCAATGGAGTTGGGAAGACTCATCTTCCTAAGTTCAAATATGGCCTCAGACACTTATTACATATGTGACTCTGGGCAAGTCAATTAAACCTATTTGCTTCAATTTCCTCATCTATGAAATGAACAAGAAGGAAATGGGAAAACACTCTGGTGTCTCTACCAAGAAAACCCCAAAAGGGATCATGAAGATTTGGACGTGACAATAATTTTTTTCTCCTCTGAAAAACGAAAAAGTTTCATTAAATGATCACCAAGAACCACTTTTGAGTTTATATAAAACATAACTACACAATGTTGGATTAAAGTTGTAAAAGGTTTTTGGTTTATTGTTTGAAGAACTTTTATTAACTAGATGGCAATATAGAGATCTCTATATCTATACATATAGATCTCTCTAGCTATAGATCTTTCATTCTTTAGCTGTCTTCCTTACTTTCATTTTTTAATTTCTTTTCTCTCCCTTCCTTTTTCCTTCTTTCTTTCTTTTTTCTTTCTTTCTTTCCTTCTTCCTTCCTTCCTCCCTTTCTTCCTTCCTTCCTTCCTTCCTTCTCTTTCTTTCTTTCTTTCTTTCTTTCTTTCTTTCTTTCTTTCTTTCTTTCTTTCTTTCTTTCTTTCTCTCTGTTCCTTTCTTTCTTTCATTTATTTCTATGGTTCTACAAAGTAAGTCCATCCCTGCTCTTTAAGGATATGGCTACCATGCATCAGTTTTATTCCCCTGGAGTTATAATTGATCATTACATTGACCAGAATTAACAAATGTTTCCAAATTTTTTTCTAGAAATGTAATTTATTTTACAATTTTAAATATATGTATATACATATACACATACACATACATACATATGGGCATATGTGTGTATGCCTCTATGTGTGTGTGTGTGTGTGAGTGTGTGTGTGGTAACCAATATTTTAACTGAGCAGGCTCAGAATCATACAGATTTAGCATTGTAAGGAGCCTTAGCAAACACAATCAAAAGATTTTTTTTTTATACTGCATATGAAAGGGGATCATTCAGCCTCTTCTTGATGATTTACTGTGATAAAGAGGAGAAAACATCCCATTTCACTTTTCTTTAGCTTTAATTATTAGGTAGTTTTTCCTTACATCAAGCCTGAAATTTTCTCTTTTACAATCTCTATTACTCTTAATTCTGTCTTCTTGAACCAAACAGACCAAGTTTTAGTCCTTTTCCATTCAATAGTCATCTTTTAAATACTTTAGGGCAACCATCTTTAAGTCTCACCATCTCCCTCAACATCACAAGACTTCTCTTTGCCAACTAAACATTCCAAGTTCCTCCAGCTGATCCTCATATGGCATTGACTTCAGGCTCTTCATCCAAATTGCTCTCCTCTGGATGCCCTCCAGATCAGTTAAGTTATGTGTAGGTGGGTAGGTGTAAGGGTGGGTGGGTAGGTAATTAATTGCTATCCGGAATGATGAGATCTGTCTAAGAACACAAACAAAAACAAAGACAAAAGCTGGATTTGACAATATAAGCCCTGTGTAACCATCTCAGAAATATATATTAATATTTCTAGGAAAAAATGAGGTAAATATCAAGTAAGGCCAGCCTTGGCCAAAAGTTATGGAAGTAATGTTTGTTTTCAGTATCTTCTCATCTCTCTTTTCCTATCATTTTGAAACCCACTTAAGGAGTTATGACTCACAACTCAATTATCCAGTCCCCTTCATGATCTCTCTGGAACTTTTCCCTCCATCCAAACCTTTTCTCCTATTCAACAGTCACTATAAAGGACAAAGGATTGAAGGTATCTTACTACATTCTGTCCTCTAAAGGGATTTTGTAAACTATAAAACCTCAAATTAAGATGATGAAGCTATTTTTAGGTGTTAGTCAATGAAGGAGAAAGTTTGTTTTGTTAAGGGAATGCAATAGGGTCTTTCTGATGCCTTGTTGCAAATTCTGTCTATAGACAACAAGGCTACAATTGCTTCCTGGTGTAAGGATTTGAACTGAGAAGGCACATGGTGTAATGCCCAGGCAATATTCATAGCACCAAGGGTGACTGTGAATATGCCAGCATAATTCTGAATCACAAAGTATAACAGACTCTCCATATAGAAAACAGAAGAAAAACATTTATTCAGACACTGGAAAACCAAATCCCAAAGCCATAATGCCAAATCTGTCATAGTAACCATGAAAGTCAATACACATTAGCAATGCAGGGGACAAAGACATTTCCAAGCCTTCCTCAAACCCTCTCCCCCTCAAACAAACAAACAAACCAATACCCCCGACCTCAGCTGTGCCTATGTCTTTCAATTCTGACTGCTCTCTGACTAACTTTCTCTCAGCTCTGCCCCACCCTTCCTGTTCCACCCTTCCTGCTCCACACATTCAGCACACTCCTCCCTCCACAGGCTCCATGTGACTCAAACTCCCATGTGACCCAGGCAGGTCACATGGGATTATAAATGGATGGGAAACATCTTCCCATTAAGAAGCAAAATTGCATTAACAATAAGCAAAAATGCATCATCAATACACACAGTCAACCCTTAGTTCTACCTTTTTGCTACCATGTGGCTATGGGCAAGTGACAAGCACTCTGGGTCTCAATTCCTAATATATAAAATGGAGAAAATGATATAGCAACTGCCTTATCACAAGGTTTCTGTGAAGAAAGTACTTTGTTAACTGACAAGGCCTACATAAATGCAAGAATCTATAAAAGGTCAGCATGTAGCCACATATTTTATCATTAAATGACTGTAAAAAATGTTCTTAAAACATTTCACAAGATCTATTCGTGTCTTAAAGGCAGTGCTCAATGGTGATGCACGCATTGTCACTGGGAAACACCACCTGAGCTCATGAGTGTCTAAAGAGCCCAGATCGCAACATATGGAGATTCTCTGATAATAACAGTAAAACTCAACAGCCATAAGAAGGAAGTCTGTCAGGGTAGTCTGACACAAGAGCTCTGGTTTCCCTGAACTTTGAAATCTGGATGCCCCTAGGGAACTCTGAGACATATACAGTCTAATGAGAAAAGACTGGTTCAGAAGGTGATCTTAATGATATGGTGATTATTGACCTAATCACACAAATGAGTCACAGCTAAGTCTCTGATATTCCCCTTGCTTCAGATTTCAGACATCTGAGCAGAATGGTCCCAAATATAGGCCCCTATAGAACAACAATCACAGCACGAGAAAAGAACACAACACTCAGAAGAGAAGATGTTTAGGAATATCTGATCCCCACAGCTGGATTACCCTCCAGCCACAAGTCTCTTAAACTCTCAGGTTCTGAACAAAGAGTGTCCTTTCACTATCAGTGAAGGCAGCCTGGACAAATGGATTGAACATTGGAATTCACATCAGGAACACTTGAATTCAATTCCCCCTAAAAGGATGACTAGTTCCATGATCCTAAGCAAGCCATTTCTTCTCAATGAACCTGTTTTCTAATTGATAAAACAGGACTGATACTAGTACATGTTACTGAGTTATCTTAGATGTGTTTAATTTTGGGGCTTGTAATTTCATTGGTATAGGTGGTGAGGCACTTAAAATCTGAATCTAAAATTTGGTTTTAAGAGTTTCCTTGAGGCAATAATAGATTTAGTGCATACGGTGTCATGGCCAGTATGTTTTAGGGCTAAGACTTGAATTCATATCTTACTGACATACGGTAATATCTTCTTCTACCATGACATGATGATACCACCCCCAAAATGTTGTTGTGTGAGAATTTTCTCTCTCTCTCTCTCTCTCTCTCTCTCTCTCTCTCTCTCTCTTTCTCCCCGTCTCTCTCCTGTCTCTGAATATATATATGTATATATACATATATATACATACATACATACAAAATGTATACACAAATATATCTGTATATGTGCATATAAAATTTATATGCAACACACACACACACATTATATATATATATATATATATATATATATTCTTGCATATACACACATTCCTTGTGCAAACCTTTAAATGATACATAAATGCCAGTTAATTGATTCCTGGATCTAGAGCTAGAAGAAACCTCAAATATTATCTAATGTTTTTGATTTACAGAGGAGGAAACTGAATCCAGGAAGGTTAATAAATTTGCCCTTGGTCACATAAGCAGTGAGTGTCAAAGGTGGCATTTGAAGCCACATTCACTGATTCCAGAACCAGTCCTTTTCCCACTGTAACATACAACCCATATTTTTTCTGTTTTTATGTAATGTCTTTAGGCAGTCCCAGGTGGGAGGGAGGCTGGGTCCTCTGCAGGATTATTGCATTGTATCACCCTATTCCTGTCTGCCTCCCCCGGAAAGTTGTGTCAAAGCCAGCTCCAATCAGCAGAAATTAGTGTTAAATTCTCAGTATGAGCATTTGCACCTTGGAAATCTACAAATGCTTAGTTTATTGTTTTGTTGATTGTTTGGAGTCTTAAAGCGATTAAGAAAATGTTAATAATACAGATGAAACTTAAAAGGGTGTTTCCCTTTCCAGCTGTTCTATACTACAGCACTCCACACCCAAATGTCTTTCCTTCCTTCTTACCCAGGCAGAAGAGTAACCTAAAATTGTGATACTATTATTAAAGAAATGAGAATTCTCTGCTATAATCCTCCTCTGATGCCTCATTACCATGTGGAGGGTGACTGTTCTCTGAGGTCATGCCAGAAGAACAAGCTCTAATAGGTAACACTACCGTTGGAAAGACTCTGAATATCAGTCTGGTAATGGACTATTTTTCAGTTAACCCAAGATCCAGCTCTGCCAAGGGACAGAAGACTCATTACCAGAAGCTGAGTCATTTTGGATTTTTTTTTTTCACCCTGGTATACCAACCCATGAAGATGATCTCCTCTGACCTGGTGGTATTTAAAGTTTTGGGGTATCCCCATTGATAAAGTCATATAGCTTTTGAACTACTATGACACTGAAGTAGCTGTGGTGAAATTATTTTTAAACCTTTTGAGTATCATTATTAGTATTAATTATTAGTATTAATAAGTAATCCATTACCAAGAATAGCATGTAGGATTTGGAACAGATTCTTTACAATTTTTTGACCTCTTATAATCTACCAATATATCAAAAGTCATACTGCCATAGAGGAAGGTAGTATGTCGCTCTGGAAAAATCACTGGATTCATGGTAGGAGCACTAGATTTAATATTATAGGAGCACAGTTTTAACAGTCATTCTAGAATTTACTACCTGTGTGATCCTGGGCAAGTCACATCATATTTCTGCAAACTGAGAGGACTAGACTACATCAATCATTCAACTGATCAAGCAAACATCTATTAAGCATCCATTCAGACACTGTGCTAGTAGGGGCTGGGAATCAATTCCTTCTCTTAAGGAACTTACATTCTAGTGGGGTAGATGACAAATATAAATACATTGTAAAGGTGAGGGTCAAGAAGGCTGTCACATCTAGGTGGAATCCATTATTCAATCAAAACTTAAATAAGTGCCAATAAGTAAATCTGAAAGAATCATAAGGATTTGCATCACTGGATGAAAGCAACTGATATCACAAAGGAAATTATCTTGTGACTGGTTGAAAAGATTCAAGTTTGATGATATAAATTAATAATAATAATAAAAACACATGCGAAACTTCAAGGTTTGCAAAGCACCTTGTAAATATAACCTTATTTCATCCTCACAACAACCCTGTGAGGTAACTGCTATTATTATCCCCTTTTTTTATAAGTAAGGAAACTGAGGCAGCAGAGGTTGATTGACAGAGTCACACCCAGCTAGCAAGTGTTAGTAAGGCAGGATTAGAACCCAGATCTTCTTGACTACAGATCCAGCACTCTATCCATTATCACAGGTATGTGGTGCTGGGTAACTTCTATTAACTCCATTCAGCTCCACAGAAGGCACATTGTAGGAGAGATCTAGTATGGAGGGCTGGATGTGGACAGAGGTAAATGATTTATGAAGTAATCTCTAAGGTATCTTCCAATTCTAAATTCTCTACAATCATGCCATTTTGAGGGAGAAGGGAGAGGATTGCAGTTTCCTTTTTTATTAGCACTCAATCATGTACTAGTTTCTTGCTTGTATGTACTTTTTTGCATGTTCTCTCCCCCATTAAACTCTGAACACCTAAAGAGCAGAGGATATCTTTTGCATTTCTTTGTATTCTCAGTGCTTAGAGGAGTGCCTGGCATATAGTAGACAATTAAATACTCATTGAGTGACTGGTTTCCTACATTCTGTCAGCACTATTAGAAAACCAGTCAGCACTAGTGGTGGCAGATAGGAAGGTCCCTGCTGAGGGTTTGGAAGCATGGTATCCCATCTGACTGTGTCGTAGTACAGGGGTATTGGTCACATTCATCGAGAAAGCAAGATTACGACTAGTTGCTTATATACTTAACTAGGCTGGCCCAATTTTGTGATTTTAGGATGTTAAATATCTTTGCAGAGGAGCAGTGAAGACTCAGGTGACGCTGAGGGCCTGGGGAAGGTTGATAGATGCTGTCTTGCCTAGATTTCTAAAGGACAAATGCCCATGATACCATTGAATTTCTAGGTGTCTTACCAAGTGTCCTTACCGGAAAGGAGCTTGCTTGAGGGAGAATATATGTATGCATGTCACTCCCCTGGGTGTCTGGTTTTCTTCTGTCACTGCTTAGTATCATCTCTATGTGACAAGGTCTCAATGTTCCAAAATGAACTGTGTCCATGAAGGGCCTCTGAAGGTTGCTCAGAGTCAGTCCCAGAACTATTTCTCCTTCTCATCCTACCTTAATGGCATTCTTGAGAGCCCAAAGGTAATTAACACACAAGGTGATCAGGTGCCCTTCTTCCTGCTTGCAGGTAGTATGACCACAAAAGGGACACTAGGCTGAGATTAAGGGGCCATAGGTATGGCCAGGTAGCAGTACCTTTTAGGACTGGCATTCCCTCCTGAGCCTCTGTAGCTGCGCACAGAAAGATAACTGGCAGGTCTATCTGTGGCAGCTGCAATACCAAGGAAAATCTTTTGTTTCCTTGATTTTTTTTTTCAGGGCATCTGAGTATACCCTCAAAACCCAAAAGGAAAAGAAATGTAAGCTTATCTCTGCTTTGTGGTCATTTGAATGAAGTACTGAATCCAGTACACATTTTAAAAAGAGAAATAAAGAATTCAATCATCCCACATTAAGTTTCTTCTTCCTATACTTAATATCATCTTTTCCAAGAAACACATAAAATGAATTTCATTAAACATTAATTATTAATATTTTTGAAAACACAGCCATAACATATGGTATATGTACCAAAATAAACACAAGCCCCAAACCTAACAGGAAGCAGGTGGTAAATACTTCTCAGATATTCATTATTATCAATATGCTAAGGTTTTGAGTGTTGTTGTTACTAAAATATAGAATTCGAAGGCATTTCTCCAAAAAAAAATTGTCTTTGTGTCCTTTTATAGCACAGGTGAAATTTGTTTGCAAATTAAAATATTCAGGGGTAAATGATCATCAGGTTTTAAATTTGGGATAGCCTTTACCTCTCCCTGGTCGCAGCATTTTTGGCAGTTGTTTTGTAGGAAGTTCAGTGTTACGGACCCTTTGTCAAATGGGAAAGCATTACTGATTGCATGTAAGGTAGATTTGTTTTCTTTTTAAGGTAGTAGTTCTCAGGATCTATGGTCATAAACAATATACTATTTCCCAGGCTCATGATTTGTAAACAATCTCACCATATTTGCACATCATATTATAATCTTAAGATAATGTAAACATTTGTGCTTATGTTGTAAGTTCCTACTGTGAGTGCTCTGTGCTAAGCCACCATGATGTTGCTAAAATTAATGTAAACTTGTGAGGCTATTGCTGGCAAATTGTCTTCTTTGTTTTCTCCTATATAAATCAAGTGGGCACTGGTCAGTACGTGGGGAATGTAAAACTATGCCTGCCTTGAGCAGCCCCCATCAAGGCTTAGGGGGAATGTGCATGGTGTGTGTGTCTCAACTGATTCCCATCTAGTCTTAGGGGATTCTGTAGGAATCAGTGCTCCTACTACTCTTATTCTTACTTTCCCCTATTAGAAGAGTCATTAGGGAATGCTGTAGGAGTTAGTGTTCCCATTATCAGCAATCCCCCTTGAGAAGAATAAAGTGATTAACCCTTTATTTTACCTCCATGGCTTCCTGGATCAAGAGTGAACCTTCTAGAGGCCAGAGTCCAAAAGCTCCTATATGTACTGCCTAACAGAGATTCGACTGCTAATCATAGTATTATTACTAATTAACAATCAATCAATAATCATTTATAAAGCACCTGCTATGTACCAGGCTCTGTGTTCAGTTCCAGGGACAAAAAAAAAGAAAAATCCCTATCTTCAAGGAGCTCGGAATCTAATGAGAGAGACAATAGGGAAACAAATATGTAGAAAGCAAATAATAGAAGTTATATATAGTATCAATGGGAGATAATTAATAGAGGAAAAGTATTAGAATTACAAGGTGTTGGGGAAAGTTTCCTGTAGAAGATGGGATTTTAAGTGGACTTAAAGGGAGACAAGGAGGTAAGTAGTAGGAATGCAAGAGGGAGATCATTATTACCATATTGTTATTATATTTTATCCTTAATTATAATAATATCTCATTTCTACCATTTGCAAAGTATTTTATAGCTTAGGAGTCTGAGGATCTTGGTCTGAATAATGGTTCTTCCACTTATTAGAGTAACTTCTCTGGACTTCAGTTTCTTCATGAATAAAATTAGGAAATTGGTCTAGATAGTTACTAAGGTTCTTACCAGCTCTAAATCTATGACTCCATGTAGTTTGTAGTGCATATGTTTTCTGTTTCTTTCTTTTAGCTGATGTTTGTGGTATACTGTATAGTTTGTAATATGTGTAGTACAATTATCTCATTTTATCCCCCACAAATTTCCTTTGAGGTAGTGCAGGTATTAGTAACTTAATTTTTCACAAAAAGAAACTGAGGCTGAGGGGTTGCAACTAGTCCCCAGCTCAGATAGCTACTAAATGATAAAGATAATAAAGCAGATTGGTTTCCTGACTCAATCCAATGCTCCTTCCAATATAAAACATTGTCCCTCCCCATAGCCACAAGTTCCTCAGTCTCAGTTTATTCTTTGGACTCAGAGATGACTCCATGGTCTAACAGGATGCAGTGTAAGGCAGGAGTGGAGAACTTGTAGCCTCAAGGCCACATGTGACCCTGTGGTTCTCAAGTGTGGCCCTTTGACTAACGCAAACTTCACAGAATAGATCCCCTTAATAAAAGGACTTGTTCTGTAAAACTTGGACACAGTGAAAGGCCTCACCCAAGGACCATACAACACCACATGTGATCTGGAGGCCACAGGTTCACCACCCCTGGTACAAGGGAAAGACATTGCATTTGGACTCAGAGGGCTTAGGTTCAACATCCAGCTTTATTATTTGTTACCTGGGAAAAAACTTAAGACAAATAACTTCTCATCTCTATGGCTGAATTTCTTTATATGTAACATGAGGGACATCAATTGATGCTTTTACTCTGAGCATTTTCTTCTAAGATTCTTCCACAATTGGTCCAGAAGGACTCAGAGAATGCAGAAACATTTTGAAGCATAAAAATGATGATTGTGCTTCCTATATATTTTACTTTTTACTAAATAATTTGATTTGTCCCTACAAGAACTCTTCCAAGATAAAAAAAAACAAACAAAAAAACCTTAGCATATTAATAAGGAATTCTCCTATAGGTCTTACTATGTACAAAGCTACAATATGTACAAAGCAACAAACCTTGTGAGGTAATTAGTGCAAGGATTGTCTTTCAGTTTATAGATTGAGAAACTGACCATCAGAGAGGCAAAGTCACACAACTGATAAATATCTAAGCTTGAAGTTGAACTTAGATCTCCTCACTCCAAGTTCAGGGTTGTTTCTGCTCCTTCAGAATTCCAACGTGCCTCTGTTTCTAACTTGGTCCAGTTTGCCCCTTCTTTGATGAGCTGGTGGTCTCCCAGTAAAGATGATTCACCTGATCAGCTTAGCCCATTGAGACAATCAGATCTCCCAAAGTAAAGACATCCACCAACCTCACACTTCCTGGTAGCTGGGATTACAGGAGTAAACCTTGAAGTCAAGTCACCTTGCACTTTAAGGACTTTTTGAAAGGAGTGAGCCCTGAAACAGAGCTACCTTGCTTTTTAAGTGCTTTTTTGAAGCATATTTTATGGCACTAATAACAGCTATTTGCTTTGGTCAAAAAATAAAAATGGAAAATAAATATACTGTGTCTTTCCTATTTCCCCACCCCCCCCTGAACTTCCTTTTCTTTACCTTGTCCGTCAGAATTCCTAATATCATGTAAGAATGAATTTATTTGATGACAGCCTGAATAGCCCTTAATCCTACATATTACAAGGAGATTATAATAACATGAGAAAATTTATCACACTTTTTTCCCAGAAATACAAGCAAATTTCTGAAAACTCATCTGGTTGTTCATTTGAATGCAAAGATAATCTCCCTGAATTTACCAGTTCACTTAGGCTCATGCACTGAGGAATGACATCTAAATGATTTCTGTTTTTAAGGGATCAATCTTTTGACAATTAAGTGTGCAAACACATGGTGGGGGAGAGAGGAGGTTGAACAGACAACACAAATCCCATTTTCTGCAAATATTTGGGTTCCTAGTTTGCAAGCAGAGGTAAGCAAAGATATTTTTTGCTTTTCCTCCTGATTTATGGACCAATCTGAGCTAATTATGACCAAAATAACAAAGCACTGTGTTGGGATGTAAGAGACCTGGTTTATATTCCTGACACCTCTACCAATTTACTGTTTGACTTTGGGGGAAAGACATCTTCAATTTTATGATCCTCAGCTTCCTTATCCTTTAAATATGAAGGTGTCAGGCTAACAATTCTAAGATCCAAACTAGTTCCATCATTCTCCATTTCCAAGAACACTCATTTGAAGGAAGTAGCAGTAATCAAATTGGTCCTGTAGGCTAGGAATTCCAAACCCAAGAGTCAAAAAGAACCTTAGAGATCACTGAATCTAACCCCCTCATTTTGTAGTTAGGGAAACTGAGGCTCAGAGGGTAGCAGTAACTTGATCAGGGTCATACAGGCAACAAATAGGTTTATCAGAATTCAAATATGAATCTTCTAATTTCATCATGCTGCCTTTAAGTTGAAAAGTAAACTCATCTTCCTTAGATCTTGGTCAAAAGACTGGTATCCCCAAAGCTAGATAGTAACACAATTTAAAAGCTATACCCCCAGAATCAGAAGATGAGAATTCAAATACTTGAAATTTATATGTATACATATGTATGTCTATATGTATATATTTACACACACACACATTTGCTGTTTAGTCATTCAGTTGGGTACCATAGCCTGCCAATACTGTGCAGGGGGTTTTCTTGGCAAAGATACTGTAATGGTTTGCCATTTCTTGCTCCAGTGAATTAAGGTTAATAGAAGTGAAATGACTTGTACAGGATTACACAGCTAGTAAGTGTCTGAGACAGGATCTGAACCCAGGTCTTCCTGACTCCTAGGCCCAGTGCTCTTTCCCCTGAGCCATCTAGCTGCCTCTACAAATAAAAAAAAAAAAATTTCTTTCAAATTCTTTAAGGGATATCATGTGGAAGAAGTATTGGAATTAAGCTGCTTGATCCAGAATATAAAACTAGAAATGTTATGTTGAGGTTGCAAGGAGACATGTTCCCCAATAATTAGAGCTGTCCAAAATGAAAATATATTGACTTAGGAGAGAGTAGGTTCCTCATCTACTTACTTTCCAAGTTTGTGACCTGTTGTTGCTACATGGCATAGTGGATAGAGCACTGTCTTATAGTCAGGAAAACCAGTTCAAATTCCAGGTAGATACTTACTAGCTGTGTGACATCAGGCAAGTTACTTAACCTTTGTCTCAGTTTTCTCACTTCTAATGGGGTAATAATAACACTTACCTCCCAGGACTGTTGTGAGGATAATGAGATAATATTTGTAAAGCATTTAGTATATTGCCTGATACATAGAAGACAGTTTTTTAAATGATAGCTTTTATTATTTCTTATTCCAGGCCCAGAACTCAAGAGACTACTGGCTGCCTTGGGGATATAAAGATAAAAAATCAGCCAGTTCCTGTCCTTAAGAAGCTTACATTCTAGTAGAAAACAATAAACGCATCTAGTCCTTCAAATAATTCCTGGAACATAGTAGGCATTTTATAAATGTTTCTTAACTGTCAGATATAGAAATATAAGATATTCCTATAACAGATAATTTTTTCAAGAAAAGACAGGGAGCTATCAAGTAGGAAAGATCTCATTTGGGAGCTGCCATACTACTTGTGCAACTTATATTCTATAGGACTCTTAAAAAAGAAATGCTTTGCAACCTGTAAAGCACCAGTGAGTGGCAGGTGAATATTCACTATTATTATTTCCTTGCACTGTATCAGAGACTCCAGGAACATGCCCTGGAAGGTCTTGTTTCTATTGTATCTTAGCACTGTACCTTGCTCTATATGAAAAGGCATAGAAATTATTGATACTTTTTCCTTATCATCTAGTAGCAACAGCCGTGCTAGCTGCACAATAATGACATAAGAAAAACTCTCATCAGGTGATCATCGTTATCAGATTATTCTGCCAAGGTGAGGAAAGTGGCAATAGAGACAGTGCCAGGAACTGAATTTTGTCCTCTGTTTGGGAAACAAAAGAACACATGACTGAAAACAGTGGCAGGATGACTGCAGGGTACCTTATTTCCACTGTTAGGATTCATTTTGATAGATGTGGTCTGGAATACCAACATGAAATTCAGAGTGATGACTCTCTCACTCTGACCTGAGTGATTCTTGTTCCTTTTCTATTCCAGGTCAAAGAGATGTATTGTCCCTTCACAAGCCTGGGGAGAAGAACATTTTTTTTTCCTCTGTCTCTCCTGTTCTTACTTTCCCCAGAATTCAATGTTACCAGTCACAGATGAAAATGTTTTCTCTCCATCTATCTGTGGTTGGGTTTTTTTGTTTGTTTGTTTGTTTTTTAATTGAGGAATATGTGTGCTACGTTGCCTGTATGGCAAATATAGAGTGCCTGTTGGTTTTCATTTAAACTCCCCCGACTCCCCTCCAAAAAAAGAAGGAATTAAGGGCATGTAGAGTATGTTCAGTTTTCAGTTTATTTTCTGATCCACTAAGAAAATGAATTCATATTCACCAGGTTCCTAATGTTTGAAAACTGCACAGGAATTATAGAATCCTGCAATGCTAGAAATGTAAGAGATCATAGAATAGAGAATATTTAAACCTAGAATATCGGAGATGGAAGGGATTTTTAGAACATAGAAGACTGAAGATGGAAAAGCTGAAATGGTCTTCAGAAAATAGCATGGTAGGCCTTTCAGGGACAACAGCATATAGCAAGTTGAAGTTAGGATGGATTTTAAAACATGAACTGTGAGAAGTAAGAAAGAGTATGTAGCCTTATAGATTAGTACCAGCAAGCATTTTAGAATTTAGAATTTTAGGACTACCATGAACCTTTGAACATAGACCTGGAAGGGGTGATGGAATATAGAATACCTCAAAGATAATTAATGGCAGAGTCAAAATTTGGAACCAAGTCTTATAACTCAAAAATTTTTATTCTTTCTACTACATTACACTTTCTTCACCAATTTGAAACTTAAAAATCACAGATGAGCTGAATATAGAGAAAATCTTAACACAGCTATCTGATAGTGCAATGGAAAGGCAGTGAGTTCACCATCACTTGTGGTTGGGCATCAAAGCTTTGCTTCAAGATTGACCTTTTTAGGGAATTCTTCTCAAGAACATGTCTATAGATAAACTCTGATAAATCTTCCAAAACTGAGATTTTGTGAAATGGTGCAGAGTCACAAAGGAAAAACAGGGGTTCTGTTACTCCACATTTGTAGTTGAGAATCCCTATCATCAGAGTGACTTTTAGATATGGAGAACTGTGGGTTGTTGTTTTTTTCTTAACAAATATTATGGACATACTCTACACTCCACCTCATGTAATCTAATATTAGTCAGCCTGTCAGCTAACAATCATATATTAAAACATTGTATGCCAGATAATGTAATCAGCATAAGGGCTGATGAAGTTTTAAATGTGTAAAAAATAGTTCATTTTCAGAGATCACTAGAAAATATGCAATCCTTTTCAATCATGTCAAGGAAAGGAAAAGCTCACTGGCTATCCAATCAAACTAACCACACTCTGAGAGCTCTAAATAACTGGAAGAATTCCAGCAGATAGTAGTTTTGCTCATATTAAGCAAAGGAAGACTCTGGGATCTATAGCACCTGAGTTTGAATCTGGCCTCAGACACTTACTGGTTGTATGACCATGAGCAAGTGATGTAATCTCAATGAACTTCAGTTTTCTCATCTGTAAAATGATATTAATAATAATGATAGCACCTCCCTCCCAGAGTTGTTGTGAAAATTCAAGGAGATAATATTTTCAAAATGCTTAGCACAGTGCTTGAGATATTGTAGGTGGTTAATAAATTCTTATTCCTTTGTCCTTGAGGAAGCAGATCCTTCTGCTATGAATTAAGGGAGAGTAGAAGAGAGCCTAGATAGAATATTAGGTTCCTCCCACTTCTATTGACCATGGTATCAGTCAGGGAGAATATCCATGTTATAGACCAGTAGGAGGCAGTATCACACAGAGGGAGAGAGCAAATTATAATCATAGAAGGAACACAGACAGATGTATACAGAAAGATAGAGACCTTAAGGCGGAAGCCCCTTCAAAGATTATGATTCCTCATGGCTGAGAGTCATTCTAGCTCTAGATGCTATCAGGGCACTGGCCCATATTAGAGTTACACATAAAGGAAACTTCAAAATGACTCTACAAAGAGAGAAAAGGATTTTGAATAACCAGGAAATATTGCTTTAGTTTTTGGACATATCCATTCTCTACTGATGAACTTCATGACATTCATACTTTAAGTTTGAAGTCATTATCCTCAGGGACTTTTTTTATTACAAAGGGAGAGGGAATCCACAATTTTTGTGGGGAGAAGATGCCTTTGTAACAACTATCCTTGCTATACCATTTAGGTAAATACCTTTGCTAAAAACTTCATTGTTGTCTGCTAGCTGATTGAAATGAGAACACTAACGAAGGTGCATGAACCACAGTACTAGAAACTGAGCACTTCAAGGTTACCCCTAAAAATACTGAGAGGACCAGTGTATTAAGTTACTTTCTGAGATTCCTTCAATGACAGTGGGAGTGGCAGCAAGTGTCCAGAGAAGGGGTTTTTCAAAAGATAATACTATTAACTCATTATGAAGGAATATGCTCTTTGAATGTCCCATATCTTCCTTGGAATTAAAATAAATGGCTAGTGATCTTTCTACATTCTCTAACCTTGCTCCATTTGCTCACAACGAGATAAAATTCTCTCTTTCTCTCTCTCTCTCTCTCTCTCTCTCTCTCTCTCTCTCTCTCTCTCTCTCTCTCACACACACACACACACACACACACACACACACACACACATACTTTTCATTTTATCTAACTTAATTTATCACCCGTTTTTGTAAGCTAACTTTCCCTATATTTCTCTATAGATATCATGCCTCTCTAAGCTGTTTTTTTTCCTCTTAGTCAAACACCACCAGTTTCAGGTCATTGTATGACATGGATTTACCATGCTTTCCCTGTTCTGGATCTTCTCCAACTAACCAAAGTTGTTCTTAAACTGCAGTGTGTAAAATTGAACACAGTACTCCAAGCTAGTGCTGACAAAGAACTATAAGCTATCTATACCTGGAAATGATGCCTCTGTTAATTCAGCCTAAAATCAGAACCATTATAAACCATTTATTATTCATATTATTGTTGAACAAGTAACTGTAACGCACTGTGCAAATAATGTATCAAAGAAGCATAGAGATTTGCGTTGTTGTTATCATTGTTCTATTGTACTGTGTTTCCATTGTTT
Source organism: Notamacropus eugenii (assembly GCF_028372415.1). Lineage (NCBI taxonomy): Eukaryota > Metazoa > Chordata > Mammalia > Diprotodontia > Macropodidae > Notamacropus > Notamacropus eugenii. The sequence continues at coordinate 685,675,775 of NC_092872.1, forward strand.
TTCAATCATGTCCAGTCCTTCCTGATACCGTTTGAGATTTTCTTGGCAAAGGTAAGGGAGTGGTTTGACATTTTATAAATGAAGAAACTGAGGTTAGCAGGATTAAGTGACTTGCTGAGGGTCACACAGCTAATTAAGTGTTTGAGGCCATATTTGAAAATGTTGAACTAGTCAAAGCCATATCTGATAGACATATCTGTGTATTAGGGAAGAGAAAGGAGGGAGGAAAGTGAGCATACTGAGAACACTGTGAATGAAAGTACATGCAAGAGAGGAAATACACACATTTAAGTTATAGATGGTATTCACTTATCAATGTCAGTATAGATATACTTAGAGATGACCAAGAGAAGGGCAACCCAAATAGTAAAGAGAACTTTGCATTCATTTCATAGGAAGATAGATTAAGAGAACTGAGAAAAGAAAATTCAGAGAGAACAGAAGAGCTCTATTCAAGTATTTGAAAGCTTCTCTTGTAGGAAAGGAAGTTATTTTGATTATCCCCAGAGGACAGCACCAGTAATACCTCGGAAATTGTCAAGAGGTCATTTTCAATTTGATGTCAATAAAAGCTTGTAATATGAGTTGCCTAGAGAGACTGTAGATTCTTCTTCTCTGGAGATCTTTAAGTAGAATCCAGAAGACCACTTGAATAGAATGTTTTGTTTTGTATTCTTTTTTTTAATATGAAGATGTCTATCGAGGTCCACAAACAATTGAACCCATAAAAATGAATGGATGAATTTACATACACACATACATATATATGTGTGTGTGTGCACATGTAAAAATACATGAATGTATACATATACACACACGTATGCTTGTATAACCACTTAAAGTTACTTTAAGCAATAGTGCATTATACACACCAGGTGCATGATACAAGGTGGCCAAAAAAAGACTCAGTTCAGTTTTAAACTTTTAAACAAAGATTTTGGGCCACTCCATATATACTTATTGAATTTCATTTGAAGTCCCACAATTATGTTATATTTGTTAAAGCCTTTCCATATGTAGATCAAAGTATTTTCAAAGAACAAGTCAAATTTTGGTTAGATTTCTCAGAAATATGCACTTTCTATTTATGGGAAGAGCATGAATGCCACCAATAAAACATTTGACCAATATGTAGCATATCCATTTCAAGTTTACAGCATTTCAGATATGTGTGTTTCTGTGTTGCTTTGATGTGTCATTAATTCATTTCCCTTGAAGGCAATCAATGCAAAGACTGACTTCTTTGTATTTCTCCTCTTCTGATACTTCATATTCAGGTTTCATAGAATGGTTAAAGAAAGCAAGAATGATTAAGTAAGTCCTAAGAATAGTAAGTAATGTCTATCAGATGATGGTAATTTACAAACCTGTGTTTAAAAAAAAAGTATTCCCAATGTACTTTTCTTCCCCTTGTGGCTATCTATAATAGTTGAGACTGTCAAGACTGGATTTATAAAAGTAGGAAAAGATGATAGGTTATGAGATTTGATTAGGGTTTAGATAATCTGCTTCTGACTCAAAATATCTCTCGGTATTCTATTAAGAAAATTCCTAAGCCAGATTATCCCAAATTAATTTCTCCCAGATAAGTCTATTTTCATCACAATTGAAAGTCACCTCTGTAGTATAATAAGAGGTAATTTTATATTTGTTCATTTAAAAGAAAAAATTATAATGATGATTTTTATATAGAATCCCAGTTATTATCATCTAAAACACTAAGATTCTGTAGAACTGAGTTTAGTAATTGCTGTAATATGTAATGAGCAAGTTAAAAAATTCCAGTTTTTTTCTGCTTCTAACATCGTGGGTTTAGAGGTGAGCTTGCCTTAGAGATCACCTTGTTCAATTCCCTATTTTCGCAGATGAACAAATGGAGTCCTAGAGAGGGAAGTGAGTTGATAACCGTTCTAATAGGTAGAGGCTAGTCTCAGACTCGAGTTCTCTGACCCTAAATCCAGCCTACATTCCACTACACTGAAGAAGAGGTATGTTTAGAGGAATATTGGTAATTTTCTAATTGGTAATTGGCTAATTATTCAAACTTCTGAAACAATTAATTTAAATTATTTTGGATGCTATTATGAAAATTATGTAGGGCTCACAATCATACGAGAAAGATATCAAAACTCTAGTCTAAGTGCTGGATACAGTAAGGATGTAGGTTGACCAATTAGAGCACATTCTACTCAGTAGAAGGCAGTCATGATGTAGAAGGAATAAGAAGTCATATCATATGTGGATTATTTGAAGGAGCAGAGGTTGCTTTTCCTGGAGAAGAGAATATTTTGCATTGAAGCTTGGGCTCATTGAGAATTGATGACTCTTTTCAAGTATATGAAAGCCTGTCAGATAAAAAAAGGGATTCAATTTATTTTTCTTGATCTCAGAAGAGCAAAAGTAGGCTGCTGGTAGAAGCTATAATGAAGAAAATTTCAAATTGATATAAATAAAACTTTAGTAACAATTAGAGTTCTACAGGAGTAGAATAGACTTTCTCAGATGAGAGTCAATTCCCCATTGGAAACGTTCAAGTAAAGATTGATAGGCTGCTTGTGGCTAGTTCTGTAAAAGATTCCTATTCAAGTATGGATTAGACCAAATGATTTTGAAGGTCCCTTTCAACTGAGGACTGCCATTATAAGAGTATAATCAATTTGGCAAATCAACCAAATTATTCCACCCCACTGTATGTTCATCCTTCGTTGCCAAAGAAGACAATGCCATCAGAGAAATGACAACATGACTTGCACTTGACTTTGTTTTTTGAGTGAGGGAGGGCTGTGCAGGTCACCAGCCTCACTTCTTCTCCAGAGCCATCTGAATCCAATGACCAGATATTCATTAGGATGACTGGAGGTTACCCAGGATGAGGCAGTTGCCATTAGGTGACTTGCCCAAGGTCACACAGCTCGTGAGAGTCAAGTGAGATTTGAGATTTGAACTCAGGTCCTCCTGACTCCTGCACTGGTGCTCTATCCACTGCACCACCTAGCTGTCCCTCCCACTCCACTAAAAGTATGTGATAAAATATTATGCTCTGACCCCTTCATCAGGTGGGAACTTACCCAACTGAAATGAAGCAATCAAAAGCATTCCAACTAAGTGTGAAAAAAACACAATCAATTTAGCTGTCTCTATTGAGCCACTGGATAAATTAGAATGATGTTTACAGGAAGAGGGAACAGATTGGCTGAGGAAAAAGTCATACCTTTTAGCTCTTCTATAAAATAGCAAACCAATACAAAACTGAGAGATATACAGCAATTTCCCTGAAAGGTAATCAGGGATATTATTCCAACTAAACATGAAAAGTCAGTGGGGGTTAGGGGGCAGGAAGGAGAAGAACACATTAGTTTATGTCTTAATCACTACCACCCACACAGACCATGGATTGGAGGACATTCAGATTTTAGACTCCCATTTTCTCTTTGGAATTAAAATAGAATCTTTGGAATAGTTGTCAGTCATGGTAGCACGCAAAGACAGACTAGGTAGAGATTCTTGGCTCCCCAAGGAGCCTAGAAAAGTTGCATTATTTATAAGATGGAATTAATAGGCATATGTTCGCTAAGCTTAAGCCCATTTTCTATCAGACTTCATGAATTTGTGGAAATATGTAGCACAGAGTTTTGGGGGGATGTTTTGTACTAATTATTACAACTGTATCATCTTAGTAAATATGCCTTGTTAAAAGTCAAATATATCTGAATAACTACTGGAAATACACCCATGATCTGGGTGGAAAATTTATTTCTGAATGCTCATGAGCTATATCTTTGGAAAAGATAATTCCTTAACTCCTCAGGAGTATACTTAGAATCCCAAGGGAATATTATATCTGTTTTGGGGCCCCAATCATCTGCTCAAATAGGAATTGGGAAAGTCATCTAAGACCAAGCACTTCATTTGGTACTTTCAAATTCTAAGGCATACTGATTCTGTAATTCCTGTGTTTCACATCATCACCAACCTTGCCTACCACCTGAAACCCTAGAAAAGAGTTTTGTACTTCTTTGATGTCCATGTGAAAGGCCAGGACTCTGGCGCCCAAGGAGAAAACCAAAAATCAAGTTATGATCCTAGTTCTGGAAGATTTATTTTTGTTTAAACTCGAATGTAAAATTTGCCACCTCATTCACCTGCTTTCTCTTGATATACCTAATTCTGTTATGAGACAATTATAATTATTAGGAAATAATCCCATATAGTCAATCAAAATATTTCTTCTTGTTCTCCTCCTCTTCCTCCTTCTCCTCCTCCTTCTTCTCCTTTTTTTCCTTCTTCTCCTCCTTCTTCTTCTTCCTCTTCTTCTTTTCTCTTCCTCCTTCTCCTCCTTCTCATTCTTCTCCTCCTCCTCCTCCTTTTTCTCCCCTCCTCCTCCTTTCTTCTCCTCCTCCTTCTCCTCCTCCTTCTTCTTGTTCTTCTTCTCCTTCTTTTTTCTCCTCCTCCTACTCTGCCTTCTCCTCATTCTCTCTCTTCTATGTTTCTTTCTCTCTCTGTCTTTCTGTTTCTTTTACACACACACACACACACACACACACACACATTATGGAGTGTCCCCATTCTCTCCATAATGGAGAGCTTTCACTGGAATCAAGAAGAAGTTCATCACTTTTTGAAGTGATAATCCTTCATATAAACAAATTATTTTCTCAGTAAGCCTTCTCTTCTTGAGGTTAAACAAATCCAAACAACTGCCATATGATCTAGTTTTAAATCCTCCAATTATCTTTGGTCTATAACCTCCTTCATTCTGAACTCTTTGCTTCTATTAAAGTTAAACTTAAGATTACACTGCATTGGGGTTTTTGTTTTGTTTTGTTTTGTTTGGTCTGTCATGTTGCACTATAGATTCATTAAGTTTGTAGACCACGAAAAGCTCTGGTCTTTTCCGCAGACTTTATCAAGATATGCTTCCTCAAATCCAGAATCTTAAAGCGATTTTTAAGCAAGTATAGTATTCTATTTTATCTTTGCAAAACTCTTCTACTTTTATTCAAAAGTTGTCATATACCTATGTCATTAATACTTCAATTTACCTGAACTTTCTTAGATTGTGGTGTTATCTTCTTTAGGCAGAATGTGTACCTCATTCCACATCCTATTGCAGAGTTTGTGAACCGCAGATATTATAGCCATTCAAATCAGGTAGAACAGCATGAAGCCAGCTGGTTTCCTTTTGAGAGTGTTTATTTCAATCCACATGATTTCCCACCCATGTTTTCCCCAAGAATTTCAATTTCATTCAAATCTCTCTGAATCAAATGAGACAAAAAATATAATCAAAATCCATCAACAGTTTCTTTTTTCTTTTTCAACTCACATCTCTTTTTAAAATTCTATTGACTGCTACTGAGTTCATTTGAATTCTAGACCACTGACTGAAATAGAATCATAAACTCCAAATTAAAATAAAGAAATATGTTGAGGTTAAGACAGTATGTAACTGAAAATGTCTTTTAGTCTATTGAACTTGCATGATAAAATTTTTTTAAAAATTAAAAGAACTCTAAAATCTGAACCATTTAATTACTATTTTAATTTAATATCTGGGCATAAAATATTCTGTGCATATTCTGGATAAAGTCTGGAATTGCATTGTCATGATTAACCAATTCATTTAAACATTTACCATGAGTGCATAAGATTTTAAATGATACATAAAATTATCTATTTTGTAGTTCCTAGTTAGTGTTTATATCATCCAGATAAACATAATGATTCTAACTTCAGATACTGTGTGGACTTTAGCTACACATTTAATGCAATGTGCTTTAACATATGGGAGAATAGATAGATATTTGCGTAGATATCTATCTATAGCTGTCTTATATCCTGTGTGTATGTATACATGCAGATACATAGATATGTAGATATAGATGTACCTGCAAAAGCAAATATAGATATAAATGCAGAAATAAATATAGCTTCATATATTTTGCCCGTAAATATATTTATGTGTATATGTGTGTGTGTTTGTGTGTTTGTGCATGTGTTTAACAGTATTAGGAGTACATCCAAAATATCTCAAATAGTTACCTCCATGCAGAGGACAGGAACATGATTCTGTGAGATAGGAGACATGGTACATTCAAGTGCATTCTGTGTTGGCTTATCAAATGGTTGGGAGTTGTTTTTGTTTGTTGGCTACAAAGTTTGAAACTGGCTACAACATTATATCTGCCTGACTGAGACATGGTCCCTCTCTTCTCTGTGGTATCCAGGAGTGAAGGATGTATTTGCTCACAGCAGATACTGCATGTCTACCATGAGATAAAGGGAAGAGCCTGAGAGTCACCTCTTTCCCCAGGCTAACTGTCCCCAAGAAACATAAACTTTGAGTTTTGGTCTTGTTTTGCTTGTTATTTTCTGTCCTAAGCGCAGTGAATAGGGTCCCAGACTTGAGATATCCAGCTCTGGAGATATTACAGTCAAGACTTCCATACCAATTGATTCATCCAACCCAGCAAAGGTTCTTGGCCTGAAAACTGGGGCTACATTTTGAACTTGGAATTTGGAGTGACTAATGCTTTGTGTTAACTTAACTAAATTGTGAACCTAATCTTCTTCATTTCCCCAAAGACAAGCTGGGATTATGTCCCTGAGATATTGGGAGAAATTTTTTTCATGCTTGTCTGGCCATAATTTTGAAGTAAATATTCTTTTGTAAAAGCTGATCTGACTGTTTTATGGCTAAATGGATCTGTGGCGCTTGGATAAATAAAACTTGAGGGCATAGCAATCAGTGGAAGTATGAGACAAAGCCCAAGATAAAAGATCCCCTCAACCCTCTTCTGGATCCTGGAGAACCCTGAAGGAAGGGGAATAGTGGTACATACTTGGTCATCAAGCAGAGTGGGACAAAAGAATTATTTTGTTATTTATGTGTATATGAATGCACACATATATATGTTCATCACACATGTATCATATGTACATGAATACTATATCTATATAGGTGACACAGATTTATAATGTTTATATGTGTATGTTTAGAAATACACATATGCATGCACAGATATTCTGTGATATGTACTCCAGAAAACATTTAGGTATTGTCTGCTTCCAGTCTCTTTACCATGTGGTCAGAACTGAGCACAAAATACCCCAATGACTTGACCTTTTTCAATTTACTGCCTGATTACATTCCAATATTGAGGCAATAACCACTATAAGTCTCCAATTAGGGAGAGATCTAGGTACCTATATTGTTCACACTTATATTGACTTGAAGTCATGAACACATGACCCTACTACTGTTTCTGTCTCTGCGTGGTATTTTTTTTCCCTACCTTATGTGTCGCAGTGCCTGGAGCACAGTAAGTACTTAATGAAGACTCATTTCCTGATTAATAGAAATAAAATGAACCAGATGAACTAGGCTGTGATCTTGTGAGCTCAAGAGGTTGAGGGAGTCCACAGAGATCTGAGGGTTGAATCTATCACAGAGTTTGTCAGCAAACAAGTTTGGTCTGCCAGCCAACTCAGAAGTGAAATTAGGCTCTTACCTAGTATTAGACCAATCTTCAAGCCAATGTCAGGTCCCATAAGACCTTGTCCATTGGCTCTGTCACTTTTGTAAACAAAAACTTGATGGGAGAAATGATGTGTAGCAATTTCTTCAAAAGGTTAAATCTACTCTATGGAAGGAACAAGATGGTATGGAGACAGTCTACTCTTGTTGAGAGTGGTATGTTATACTTGTGCTCTTGCTGTATCTCCTCAAGGAATATCCTTTTATGAAAATTTATTGGTCTTAACTATATAGATGATTGTAGGGCACTAGTAAATGCTATCAATTTTATTGAGGACATATTAATGGCATTAGTTAGAGGACATTGAAGTAATTGCTGATTTGAGAAACACCATACTAGAATGGAGGTTTGAGTCAATAGCATTAGAAATTTACTCCTAGAGCTTCCATATGGGTGATATTTATAAATGGAAGTATATTATATATGTATCTACATATAGCTGTATATGCCTGTGTGTATACATGTGTGTGTACATGTATACATGCATGAATGAATGTACATGTAAACACAGATGGATTCATATAAATGTATACATGTGTATAGATTGTGTATAGACACAGAATACACATACAAATAAATATATAATCAGTATTTACAGAGTTTTAACTTATTAAAGACTAAAGCTACACTAACAATTTGAGAACATAGAATTATAGAAATATAGAGAAATAGATGATAGGTAGATGGATCAATGAATAGATACACATAATATACATTTACCTGTTGTATATGTATATGTGCACATCTTCAAACAAATCTGTGAACTCATCAGTTTATGCATTCCCTTCAAAAACAATGCAATCGTAACCCCTCTATGCTTTCTCATCTTGTGTGAGTCCTGTCTATGTTCTCCTATGCTATGTTGCCACAAATAGTTTACTCAGTTTTTTAGGTCCCTTCCTTCCTTTCTCCTGATATCATGAGAAAAGCAGTGGTCCACCTGTCTATTCATGTAATCTCTCATCCTCACTCCTGCCGGAGGATCACATCATCTTCTTTGGGATCATTATGGTGCATTTCTTTGTTGATTTACTTAAATTCTTCTTTGAAATTTCCTGTTATATATTGCAGCCTGCTCACACGTTCCATTTTCCTCTCCATTATCCTATGTGTGATACTCATTTAAATTCTTTAGGGACTGTAGTACTCTATGATTCATCATCACAAAACAACACTGGTAGAATATGGATATTAGTATCAGTGGGTGTTATTAGGAGTAAATAGAGAAGTTTTATGATTTCTTTAGGGCAACACAATCTATTCAGCTCCTCTTATTTTATTCAGGATCTTACTTATCTTTCATTTGTATTGTCTTTCCAAGACAAATAATTAATTGTTAATAAGTTCTCTAGCTTGCTCATCTAACCACATGTCAAAATCTGGGGAACAGAAATTCTCCAACCACTTGATCTCTGCTATGTGAATAGTAAAACTGAACCCTTCTGGCTTATTACAGATCTCTTTGAGATGTTTTTGCAAAGTTCTCAAGATTAATGCAAATAGCATTATTTTTATTGCTCAGTTATATCTGACTCTTTGTGGCTCTATATGGGGTTAACTAGGCAAAGATAGTGGACTGGTTTTCCATTTCCTTCTCCAGTGAATTAAGGCAAAAAAACATAAAGTGACTTGCCCAGGATCACACAGTGGGTAAATATTTGAGGCAAAATTTGAGCTCAGGTCTCCCTGACTCTAGACCCAATGATCTAACCACTAAACTATCTAGATGCCTCAAACGCAGAGTCTACAGGACTTTCATCATTGAAGAGAATCCCTCCACAACTTGTAATCTGTGTTTAATCTTCTCTACCATAGTTGTAAACTTTCATGAGCTTTGGTGTTTTATGTTTCACATGTGCTTTGATCAGAAGGTAATTGAATAAGATTATCTGTTTGCATATCTTTTATGGAATATTGTATAATTATGTTACATGCTTGGGAGAAATCTTTTAGGAAAGAATCTTTATGTTGGTGGCCTCTATTTAACAAAGGCTTGTTAAATATCCAACAAAGTATAAGTACAATGCAATTATGTTCTCTATGATTTCCAATTTTGTAATGGTCAAGATTTGATCTACTTTGGCACCCTCTTTTGTGAAAATTTGCCTTTGACTTACTGATACTTTCCTCAAGAATATCTTCAATATTTGCATGTAGATGATTTTCATTTTTTATAAGTGCAAAATAAGGCATATAAGTCAGAATCCATAGTTGTCTTCCCAGTCATTTAGTTTTAATATTAATAAAGTCCAAGATTTTTCTATACTTCAGTCTCTTTCCCTCCTTATGAATACCTTATGAATCTGTCTCTTAATATTTAGACAACTGACTTGCCCAAAGCATGGATATTCTCTCTCTACTCTTTGTCTAAACTAATTATCTTCCCTGTCTTTGATTTCTTTAATCTCACTTCTGCCATCTATACTAGAACATAGAAAGCTAGCTAGCTATTTAGATAGATGATAGATTCATACATTCATAGGTACACAGATAATATAGTTATACAAAGAAATTCAAAACACATCTAAAAAAGAAGATACCAAAAGTGTGAAAAATGTTGACCTCATTAATATAAAAATTAGGAAATTGAACGAGCATCTATAAGTATCAATTTATGTTTATTTTCCCTTCTATATCCAATTTTATTGGAACCTTTTTGTACATATATTGAAGTGATCTTTTATATGGATATCAGCAGAAAACACGGAGACTTTTACAATAGTGCTCCACAATAGAACACATCTTGATAAATAAAATTTATTGGAAGTTGTATAAAATACAAGATCCCACTATCCATATGTAAATTATATATCTATATATAGATATATAATATGCATGTGCATAAATACATGCATCCATGATACATACATTGATAGAGTAAAACACCTTAAAAATTCTTTAAAAATGTGTGTCCCATCCATGAATGATAATTTTAAAGATTCCTTGAAAGGTATAACAACAGGGATAGAGATAATAACAAGGGTAGAAATAATATTGTTTAATTAGCATTTGACCAAAATATCAGGTGAGGTATAAAATAAAGACATATGTATAGAAAGATATATATATATATATATATATATATATATATATATAGAGAGAGAGAGAGAGAGAGAGAGAGAGAGAGAGAGAGAGAGAGAGAGAGAGAGAGAGAGAGAGAGAGAGAGATGAAGTCTTTTTCCTTAATTTTCAGGGCTTTTGTTTCTTGGGTAAAGTTTGTCATCTATATTAATTGTCCTTGCCATTCTTTTATCCCTAGGTATTCCATTTTATATATCTTGTTTCATTTTTTCCAGTTGCTCTTAAGTCTTTGAAACCAGGGATCTTTTTGTTTTTCTGTTTGGTTTAGGTTCTACTAGACTATCTGTTTGTTAATTACTATCATCTTCTTCTTAGTTTACCCACATATCTCACTGAAAAATAATTCTTTATTGTGTTTAGCATTTTCTTCATATTTTACTTACAGTTTATTTGCAGTTTACTTACATCTGCAATTTCAGTTTCTGGTCTGGAACATTGTATGTGGGTCAAACTTTGCTCATCTACTTCTAGATGGTGTTGTCAACCCTTCTCTGTCTGAGACTAGTGCTTAATAATAGGCTCTGCCTTCCGAAACAATTCTTTGCCCTTGTCTCCTCCTGTGCTTCAGGTTCAGATTGCCTTGGATGTTGATCTGGACCTGTCTCTAATAGCAGTCTGAGATCAGGGATTTCCCTGTTCTGGACAGTATTTGGGGCCTCTTTTCTTTTTGGGTTTTAGGTCTGCTTTGCTTTAGGATTGGACTGCTTTGCACTGTGTCTTCTATCTTTATATTCTGATTTTTTTGTGTGTGTATGGGGGGTAGGGTGTGTCCTGCACTGGACAGAAGACTATATGGCTGATTTCCCTTGGTTTTCTTTCTTTATCATGCTAATCAAGTACATTTTTCAGCTTTAGTGGTGTGTTTTCAGGGGAGTTTGGCTACTCTAGGTCCCATCATACTTCCATCTTCTCACAGTTCACCTCACTGGGTCACCAAGAGATTAATTTACTCGTCCTCAGACATAACAGCCAGAATATTTTGGAAGCAAAATTTAAAGTTTTCAACTCTGCGGCTACATCTCTATACACTATACCACTTTTGTAGTCGTAGCACAAATAATTGTGTTCTCCTACAGGCTGAGTGCATTTTAAGATACCTTGTACAGTGTAAGAAGCATTGCTATTTCAGAAAAGAGGAGTAGCAGAGAAAATAAGATAGATAAGACCATATAAAAAGTTCTTCCTTGATCAGCAAAAGTAAGACCCAAGATTACTTTCCTTGTATTTTATCCATTAAGCTAGTCTGTCTTCTCATGAATTGCACCAATGTTATGAGCCTCTCTGTATGTCTCTTCCTATGTGTGTCTCTCTATCTGTCTCTGCCTCTTTCTCTGTCTTTTTCTCTGTCTCTCTCTTTTTTTGTTTGTTTTGCTGCTATGTGTAGTACAGGGTTGTTTTTGTTTTTTAATACTTAAAATTGAAATAAACAAATAAAATTTAATTAAAATAAATAACTGAAAGAAATGTTAATTTTAGTTAGAAGTTGGTGAAAATAAAGCCATATTTTTCCCATTCAAGTTCGTGGATTCCCAGAAATTTATGATTAGACAATCTGGGAGCCCAGCTCCAGGTGAAGAAACTCCACTTTATTTTATTTTTAATTTTTTAAATTAATTTATTAGTTTTTAGTTTTCAACATTCTCTTCCATAAGATTTTGAGTTCCAAATTTTCTCCCCATCTCTGTCCTCCACTCACCCCAAGAGAGCATTAATTCTGATTATCCATTCAGCCAACCTCCCTTCTCTTCGAATATACCCCTCCCTTCTCTTATCCCCCTCCCCTCTATTTTCTTGTTGTCATATTCATCCTTTGTTGCTGAAGAAGACCATGCCATCAGAAAAATGGTGGGAACATGATTTGCACTTGATTTTGTTTTCAGTGAGGGAGGGGTGTGGAAGGTCACCAGCTTCACTTCTCCTTCAGAGCCATCTGAATCCAGTGACCAGGTATTCATCAGGATGACTGGAGATGACCCAGGATGCACTGGGAGACCTTAGCCCCTTTAGGCCAAGATCTATCTAGGTACTCATTGAGGGTGAGGTAACTTGTAGGGCAAGACAGATTTCTATATCCCATTGCCTGTATGTCTTATTTCCCAGTTGTACGTAAAAACAATTTTTAACATTAATTTTTAAAACTTTGAGTTCCAACTTCTCTCCCTTCTCCCCTCCCCACCAACTTCTATTGAGAAGGCAATTCCACATAGGTTATATGTGTGTAGTCATGAAAAACTCTTCCATAACAGTCATGTTGAGAAAGACTACATTTTCCTCCATCCTATCCTGCCCCCCATTTATTCCATTCTCTCTTTTGACCCTGTCCCTCCTCAAAAGTGTTTATTTCTAATTACCTCCTCCCATTAGCCCTCCCTTCTATCATACCCTATCCCAGACTTGTTCCCTTCCTCCCTACTTTCCTGTAGTGTAAGATGGATTTTCATACCGAATTGAGTGTGCATATTATTCTCTTCTTTAGCCAAATCCAATGAGAGTAATGTTCAATCTTTCCCTCTCACCTCCCCCCTCTTTCCCTTTTTCTTGCCTCTTTTATGTAAGACATAATTTACCCCATTCTATTTCTCCCTTTCTCCTCTCAATATATTCCTCTCTCCTTAATTTTATTATTTTAGATATCATCCCCACCTATTCAATTAACCCTGTGCCCTCTATGTGTATATAATCCCTCCAACTAGGGGCAGCTAGGTGGTGCAGTGGATAGAGGCAAGAGTGCAAGAGTTAGGAGGACCTGAGTTCAAATCGCACCTCAGACACTTGACACTTCCTAGCTGTGTGACCTTGGGCAAGTCACTTAACCTCAATTGCCTCATTCTGGGTCATCTCCAGTCATCCTGATGAATATCTGATCACTGGATTCAGATGGCTCTGGAGGAGAAGTGAGGCTGGTGACCTGAACAGTCCTCCCTCACTCAAAAAATAAAGTGAAGTGCAAATCATGTCATTATTTCTCTGACAGCATGGTCTTCTTCAGTAATGAAGGACAAACACACACACACACACACACACACAAGTCCTTCAACTACCCTAATACTGAGAAAAGTCTCAAGAGTTCCATATATTATCTTTCATGTAGGAATGTAAACAGTATAACTTTAGTAAGTCCTTTGTGATTTCTCTTCCTTGTTTACCTTTGCATGGTTCTCTTGATTCTTGTATTTGAAAGTCAAATTTTCTATTCATATCTGGACTTTTAATCAAGAATGTTTGAAAGTCCTCTATTTCATTGAATGACCATTTTTCCTCCAAAGTATTATACTCAGCTTTGCTGGGTATAATTCTTGGTTTTAATTACAGTTCCTTGGACCTCTGGAATATCATGTTCCAAGCCCTCAAATCCCTTAGTGTAAAAGCTGCTAGATCTTGTGCTATCCTGATTATATTTCCACACTACTCAAATTGACTCTTTCTGGCTGCTTGCAATATTTTCTCCTTGACCTGGGAACTCTAGAATTTGGCTACAACATTGCTAGTGTTCCTTTTTGGATATCTTTCAGGAGGCAATCAGTGCATTCTTTCAATATCTATTTTACCCTCAATTCTAGAACATCAGGGCAGTTTTCCTTGATAATTTCTTGAAATATGATTTCCAGACTCTTTTTTTTTTTTTATCATAACTTTCAGGTAGTTCAATAATTTTTAAATTGTCTCTCCTGAATCTATTTCCTAATTCAGTTGTTTTTCCAATGATGTATTTCACATTGCTATTTTTTTCATTCTTTTGGTTTTGTTTTATAATTTTTTTGGTTTTTCATAAAGTCCTTAACTTCCATCTCCTTCATTCTAATTTTGAAGGAATTATTTTCCTCAGTGAGCTTCTGGATCTCCTTTTCCATTTGGCCAGTTCTGCTTTTTAAGACATTCTTCTCCTCATTGGCTTTTTGGATCTCTTTTGCCATTTGGGTTAGTCTATTTGTTCTGGTATTATTTTGTTTGACATTTTTTGGGTCCCCTTTAGCAAGCAGTTGATAAAGTTGTTTTAATCATCCTTGTCACCAAAGTAAGATTCTACAGTCTGATTTTTTTTTTCCTCTTTTTGCTCATTTCCCTAGCCAATTACTTGACTTTTGAGTTCTTTGTCAAGATAGGTCTCTGCTTCCAGTAGGGTTGGGAGTGTACTCTCAGCTGTTTGACACCATCCCACCATCTGTGGGCCTAGAGCTCCAGAAACAGCTACTGCCACCACCCCTGCTGCTGCTGTGGCTGCTGGTGGCTCCTCAGCCCCCTCTGCTGTCCTGGGGTTGGGGTCAGACCACTCTACTCTCTCACACAGGTCAGAGAGGTTTTTTCTACAGACCTTCCAATTTGCCCTTGTGTTTTGGGGGTTGTGAAGTCTGGAAACCACCACAAGTGCCAGCGATTCAGTCCTCCAAGGCCTGCTCAGTTCTTGTCTGTGCTGGCGCGGCCCATACTGGAGTGCACTCTGCTCCCAGACCCACACAAAAGACTTTCTGTCAACCTTCCAGGCTGTTTTGGGCTGGAGATTTGCTTCACTCCATCATTCTGTGGGTCTGCAGCTCCAAAATCTATTTGGAGTGATTTTTTACAGGTATTTGACTGGGTTTGGGGGGAGAGCTCTAACAAGTGTATGTTTTTACTCCGCCATCTCGACTCTGCCCCCAAGAAACTCCACTTTAGATGAAGATGGATCAACAAGTTCAACAACTCTGTCTCTCTTGTTTTTTCTCATGTTAGTCAAAGGTTACATTTTTGAATGGTCACGTTGTTGCTGAATAGAAGCAACTGAGGGAAGTCAAAGTGACATAACTTCCTCAGTCCCAAACCTAGGTGTTTATTGATGTTCACAGCTATAGTTAACATAATTGTCCTTATTATAATAAAGATGCTGTCTTGGACTCATCACTGTATTTCAACTTTTTCATGATGGCAATGGGAACAAATAAATCAAAGTTCAGGACTAAATAAAATGAAACAACAATGATTTTTTTTGTGATAGTTGTGGCAAAAAGCCCATCAAAACTAACAATCACCAAAAACCCTCACATGCATTTCCTTAGCAATAACTGATTTCAAGTATCACTTCAGTGACCCAACAAGATAGCACAAAATATTGAACCATATATAGTTATTAAGACAATAGCACTATATTTAGATATTTGAGAATTCTAAAGTTAAGCAACTCAACTCAATTCCACAAGCATTTGTTAAGCTACGTGTGCCTCCTATGTTGGCCAATGGAATTTGTTTCTTCCAAAGATTCTGGTTAGCACAAAGTTCAAAGAGAATACAAATTTGCTCTAGATGGTTAGATCATCTCAATGTTCCTATTATTTAGTAACAATATAATGATTATGTCAAGCTTCAAAACATTGTTGAGTCTTCTAAATGAGATAATTACTCAAAGAGAGTTCAGCTTAATTATTACCATAGGAAAAAAAACTCAAGTGGTTAAAGAATGCCTATTGAGCTGGAGGGACAACCCATAGAGCTGCTTCATTAGTACATGCCTCTTGGAAAGATCCTACATATGGATAATAAGCCTGAACCCAAATTTGAACAGCAGGAGGAGACCAGATTGGAGTGTCTTTGTGGAAATACAAAGTGATTTTAAAGATCCCAAATTTCCCTGAAATGTAGGTTTATATTCCTAACATTGACATTATTTTTGCTCATGCTGAATGTCTGTGAGCTATGTACAGACATTCTCAAAAAAAAGTAAAATCATGTATCATCCAAAGAGCAAATCAGGGAAGGGGCATACAGGGGAGGAAGGAGTCTGCAACAGATTTCCAACAAATAATTTTATAGGAAAAGCTGTACAACATTTCATAAAATATCTGACTAGAAAAGTCAAATTTATCGAGTAAGAGCAAGCAACAAGTGATGGACAGCTCCCACACTTCACTTGTATCTGTCCAATGCAAGGGATCTAGATGAGAGCATCTAGCAATTTTGTGGAGGATTTGTGGAAAACTGTGGATAAGAGACATTCAAAATAATAAAAACAAGAGTCATAACATTAAGATAGATGCCATGGATTGAGAACTGAGTCAAGAAGTTAGGATCTCAAGTCTTTTCTTTGATACATGATGACAACTAAGGCCTCCTGGTGTTTGAATGAGCTCACTAAGAATATAAGTTGTAGAAGTGGTGTTAATATGCATTATTAGGTGGAGTTTCCTTTTATGTAATTTTCTTAACAATGACATCTCAAGTGCAGCTCAAATAATATCAACAAGGGCCATGTATATGCAGTAGCACTTGAAGATTGGCAAAGTGTTTTACATAGTGGTAGATGGATGGTAATCTATAATTTTGAAGGAAGCACCCACATTAGTGTGATCACAGACCTATCAAAGCATTTTGTTTTTTTTTCAAGGTCCTTGCTATAAAGCCCAATAGATAGCCTTGGGGATATAAAGATGGTAACTCAAGTATTGATAGTGCTTTAAGTTTTTCTCAGAGATCTTACCTTCTAAGATCATGGAGAAGTAGGTACTAATTTCATTTCCCCCATATTGCAGATTAGAAAGGTGAGGCTCAGCTGACAGAATAAGAGAGTGTTGCCTTTTGTACTTGTATCTCTAGTATTTAGCATGGTGCTTGGAAAAGAGTAAGCACTTAATGAATTATTGTTCATCCAACCATCCTTTCATTCATTTATTCAAAGAAGTCTATTCATTGAATGGGTATATCTCACTCAAAGTGATAATGCTATAAGACCTTAGCTTAAAAGCGCCAGGATTTCACCTTGCATTGCGGGCCATCTCCAGCCATCCTGATGAATATCAGGCCATGGGATCCAGATAGCTCAGGAGAAGTAGATGAGGTTGGTGACCTTGAACAGCCCTCCCTCACTCAAATCAAAGTCAACTTCAAGTCATGTCATCATCTTGATGTCATGGTCCTCTTTGAGAACGAAGGACAAACACAAAATATAGTTAGTATGGGAGCCAAAATTCAAATCAGGTTTCCTGTCTAGAAGATTAGTCTTCTGTCCCTTATACGACACCAACTCACTGAGAAATATGACAATGTCTCTGGCTTCAGGGACCTTATAATTTAATGAGGAGAAGAGACTATAAGATAAGGGAGCAAACTTTTAACATTCATTTCATGACTCTTTCCTAATTTTATTTAGCTGAGTCACTTTTTTACCCTTTTGTGTTGCTGTGGATTAGGTAGGGCTTTATTGTTTGCGTGTTTGGTTGAGTTAGTTGGGTTTTCTTCCTAGTAACTAGAAAAGAAGAAAAGCAATCCCAACATCTGAAGCAAGATTCATATTATATCTATGTGACTGCATAATTAAAAAGTGATTAATATCTTAAACCTATTTTTTTTAGTGAAAGGAACTAACATACGAGCTGAAGATGCATATACCAATTTCATTTGGAGTGACTGGTAGATAATAAATATGGGGAAAACATAATTGGAAAGTAAAACCCAACTCTACTATGCCAGCACCCTTTCTCAACAATTAAATGCAAAGAAGACTACACAAAAGAAATAATTTTATTGTACAAATAAAATAAATGTATTTCTGTAAGTGATGATGCTGTAGTTTTCATTCATGAAAACTGTTTCTCTAAAATTTTAAATGTATTTCTAAAGCACTTCAGGTGTTATTTAGGCATATACTGGTATATACATATATATTTTTGTCCTGAGAGTTTATAAATTACAAACAATTATTGGAAATCAGATGTATTTCTATTTGATATTGACAATTTTTATAATTATAATTATTCTTGATTTGTGTGTGTGTGTGTGTAAAGAAATGCACATGTATTCACTTGGCATCCCTAGGGCTTATTCATTTGGCATTTCTGAGAGGGGAGACAAGAGGAAAAAATGGAAGGAAATGATGGGAAGAAGGTGAAGAAGTGAGAAGAAAGAAAGAGAAGAGGAGAAGAGAGGAGAGAGAAAAATATGATAGCTGATGACATTTATAATGATATTCACCTTCATGAGAAATTAAAGTAATAATTTATTTGTATTTGTAAAATAGTGAATTTTTTTAAATTCACATTACTATGACTAGACACCAGATGTGGTTGTGCAAGTGTTTGTACAAAAATCTTTAGAGAGAATCTGAAAAACTTTGATTCTTATCCCCAGACTGTTTCTCTAAAATTAATATGTTTGAATTATGTTTCTGTTTATTTGCTTATTTGTTTAGCTTGTGTTTATATCTCAGGGATTATTATGAAAGCAAGATTTCTGGAAAATAAAAAGAAAACTCAAAATTCATTATAGTAGAAGGATTGGAAAAGGAAAGAAAGAATTTAGGTAAAATTATTTATAGGGACAACTAGATGGTGCAGTGACTAGAGCACCAGGTCTGACAGGAAGAACTGCATACAAATTTGGCCTTAGACGCTAACAAGCTGTGTGACTCTGGACAGTTCATTTAATGATGTTTCCCTTAGTTTCCTCATCTGTAAAATGAGCTGGAGAAGGAAATGGCAAACTACTCCAGCGTCTACCAAGAAAACCCTGGGTCAGACACAATTGAAAAACAACAAAAATGTCATTTATGACATATTTCCATTTATTAAATATTTTAACTAGATTAAGAAGTTATTTGGATTAGAGCACCAGGCCTGGGGTCAGGAAGATCTGAGTTCAAATCTGGCCTCAGAGGCTTACCAGTTGTGTGACCACAGAGAAGTCACTTAACCCTGCTTGCTTCCAAAAATAAAAACAAAATAACAAGAAATGATCTAATAAAATGATACCGCTGTCATATAGCATTTTTATTTCTTTATTTTAAAAATCCTTTCCTGTGCGTGCAAGCGCCTCAAAATTCATGTAGGTTTTTCCTTTTCCATGCATATTTATTACATATATTCATTGGATGCACCCAACATTAGTTGGCTCTGAGCAAGTTTATAATTATGTTATTTAAAAAAAAAAAAAAAACAGGTTTTCCATGAAGATTTATGTTTCAAAATACACCATAAAGCTCTCTTTAGCCAATATACACTTAAATCATGAGGGCCTGAGCAATGCACTGGGGTCCTGAAGCTTCTCTTGGTGGTAAAGTAATAAACTGGATTTAGAACCTGATGATTTGACTTCAACTTCTGGCTTTGCCATCTGCTACCCATGTAACTTTGAACAAGTCACTTAACTTTCATGGTTTCCTCATCTGTTATAACAGCAGTAGCAACAACAACAGAATTGATCTGTTGTTGTATACGATCTCCAAGATCCTTGCCAGTTCTCAAATTATATGGGATCACTATGCCAACTGCCACTATTATGCCCTTCTTTCTATCAGCATCGACCTCCTTCCCTGTCTGTAATTTAATTTTGCTGTCAGCACCTACTCTTTCCTTCACCCCTCAAAATCTTTTGCCAGACCACACCTTTAGCTTTCTTATTTGCAAACTGAAACTATTACCCTAAATATCCAAAAATATCTAGAGACTTTGGAGAATCATCTAGTCTAACCCTTATCTTATTCATAGGGAAACTGAGGTCCAAACAGGTAAAGCAAACTGAGGTTTATTTGCATTAAAAAGGAAGTTAGCTATTTCCTGGGTAGGAATGGAGCTGTCCACAGCTGAAAGTTGTTTGGAATTTCTAGGAAGTAAGGGTTAGCACCAAATACTGGGGACATTGCTAGCTATCACATTATGCGAATTAATGGGAAATTACACATACATACAAACACGTGTGTATATTCCCTAAGCTCTCAAACCTATGTGATACCTATTAGATTTAGATCCTACCTTACAGTGAAGTAGCCAGTTTTCCCTTTGAATTTTAATCTCTTTCTTTTGCTTCCACATTTGGGATATACCTCCTGTCTCTGGCCATTGTCTGGTGACAATCTTTTGAGAAAGAAGATTGTTATCTCAACTGATTTGCCACCTGCTTCTTGTCCCTTGCTACCAGAACTATTAATGCTAGCACTGCCGACTATACCTATCCAGTGAAGATTATTCAGCTAAGTTATGTCCTGCTCCATGGAGGGCTATTAGAAATAGCTTCTAAAGAAATCTGTCCTTGGGCACATATGGGAAAAGGATCAAGAGAAAAATTCAAGGTCACAAAGGTTACTAGTGTCTACTCCAACTTTTAGATTATTCAGGTTTCCTGACTCTAGCTACATTAAAAAAAAAAAAAAAACTTGTCAGGCTGAAGTCGTGTCTTTATTTTAACCTCAAATTCAGAATGAAAGTCAACCAAAAAGGAAACTTTATAATTCAATGCATACAAACATATACATATATGTGTATATGCAAATTACATGTTATAATGTATATGGAGAGAAAAGGTATGATTAGCACTAATTATGATGCCATTTGTGTCCTTAGAATATTATATGCCATCAATAATTATTTCACATTCCCAAGTCTAGGCTCCACAAGCAGATGGTAAACATCTAGAGATTAAGGATTGTCTGTTATATTTATGTTCCTTCTACCTTCACAATACCTAAATCTTGCAGCCTAGGCAATAGAAAATGAATAAATTACTGATTGCTTCTTAATTGATTGGTGAAATTTCAATGTATCACTTTGTCCATGTCACACTTTGACTCAAAAATCATCAGGGACTTTACATTTCCTACCCATTAATTTTTTTTTTAATACTGAATATCATACTTAAGACCTTGAATAATATGCTTTCAAACTCTCTTTCCATTCTTATTGTATACTACGTAATGGTGCATTTGGTATTTTGTGTTCTAACCATGTTCATTTATTCCACTTCTATTCTTCCATTGACTATTCCTATACAATTTTTTTCATCTCCTCCATGATGGCTTTCCCGAACCACTTGATAGGGGTGATTTGTCTCATCCTAAATTCATTATATACATTCCCTTTGCCCTCACTCCAAATTTTTTTCTACAATCCACACTGCTCCTTGAGAATGATGCTTATGTGGCATCATGTCCATGTTTGTAATTCCATTAATTAACATGGGACTTTGCAGATAATAAATATTTGTTAATTTGAATTAAACACCTACTATTACTTTGTTACCCACACACTAAGTGGCTCTTCCATAATTGTATTATTATTTTTTTCTATATTGAATTGAATTGTCTTATATTTTGAATATGAATGGCTTTTGAAATCAATGGATTCTATTGTTATGTATCCAAAAAGATTCCCTTTAATTTGACTTGCCATTTTGAAGTAAAGTGAAAATAATATGGAAGATGCTAACAAAGTAGTTTATCTACTCACTGGCCTAAAGCCACTGTTCATTGACTTTTCTACTTTTCTGTGTCTAGTCTCCAGCTCAGTCTTCTGTTTTTGGATTATGACAGTTCAGTGTAGACTTTTTCTCCACATGTGTAAGAACTACATCTGCATGTGAATATACACAAACAAATAATTAACTAGCAAGCAAATATCAGTAAGATTAGCCTAGCATGTTGGAACAAATCTTGATAAATCCGCCTCAGTAACAATACTCTAACTACATCACCATGAGTAGAATATAAATTCAGCCTATTGAAGTATTGTGTCGGGAAAGATATTTTAATATAACTGTTAGTCAGCTACTATTATTGGGAGATTAAAGCTATTGAGCTGCCAATGAAACTTGGACCAAAAAAAAAGGGAATTTGAAAATGCAAACTGGAGAGAAGATAGTCATAAATATCTTTTATCCATCAACAAACCCTTGCTGATGCAAGACACTATTTTAATGGGCAACTTTTAATGGCTCTTTATACTTCCATGCATACATACCCAAAATGGACATCTCTGGAACAGTAGCATGATATGGTCCATTAAGAAACTCCGGTGCATTGTCATTGATGTCTTGAACTTTAATAATGAATTCGGAAGGAGGCTCCAGAGGTTTGTTTGTTTCCCAATCGACTGCTTGAGCTGTTAGAGTGTATTCAGCCTTTTCCTCACGGTCAAGTCTTTTTATAGCATGAATATCTCCTGTTATGTCATTGATCTGAAAGATAGTCCCAGCTCCATCTCCCGATAGAATGTACTTGATTTTTTTGCTTCCAGGATCCAAGTCAGTGTGGAGCTAAAATGAGAAATTAGAATTTTCTTAGTGAGGAAGCAGCATTTTGCCTTGCTCTGTAGCAACTTAATCATGCATTTCTTCAGTTATCCTTTTTGTACTTTAATTCCATTTCCAGTAATCCCTATCTCAGTTTACGGTGCACAAAGAAACCATGCATTTGTATGCACACTAATCAAAATGGAATGTAATCATCAGAACCTAATGAGCCTGCCTATTTGAAAAGCAGTTGTGTGTGTGTGTGTGTGTGTGTGTGTGTGTGTATTTCAATTCCCCCTTAAATATGAATATCTTTTGAAGAGTAAGGATTCCATTCAAATAGTTGATTAGTATCCCTACTTAACTAGGTCACAGTTTCTCACATTATTGTCTTTGATCTGACTTTTACCAGGTCAGGCTTTTTTTTTTTTCCCAATCATTTTCACTTGCCACTGTTTGGGAAAGAGGAAGATAGACCACAGCATAAAATTCCACTGGGTGTTGTAGCAAAAGGTTGTCTCCATAAACTACATTAGTAATTGAAACCATTGCTCAAATACACATATAAAGAGTTTAGCCCAGTTTTTTAGCCAGTTCTTAAAGCTAAAATTTTCTTTCCCTGACATTCAAAACCCAAACAAGAAAAGAAACAAAAATTGTTTATGGAAGCACTGAGAAATTCAAAATACAACCTTCCCTCAGGATCCTTTTTTTTTTTATTCCCAACAGTCCTTTTTTTCCTCTCATTTGAAATTTTGTTTAGGGCTTCAATAAACAAGAAGAAAGGATTTTCCAAATAACAAAGAAAGACTCCAGATATATTCCAATATTTTTTATTTTGGATTTTTTCCCCTTAAACTCAATCATCAGGTTACATCAAATATTTATGGAATCTTAAAATGCATACTTTTCTTTTATTGTATCAAATTTATTAACGTGAGCAAATATTAAAATATTACTTTATCTTAATGAGTATGGGATTATAATTCATTTAATATGATATTAATCCTAATTTATGATCATTTTAATTTATGTACATATTTAACATGTCTATTAGCATTTTTATTAAAAAGAGAATTTGAATAATATATCACTAATGGAGGGTTTCCATCCACATGCAAGACATTCCTATTACATAAAAGTAGTTTAGGATCCAGATTAATATACTAACTTCCCCCTAGTAACAAATGAACAATTTAAATTGGTTTGGGATTAATTTGCATTTATCTTCCTGATGACAGAGAGGATGGACTATTGTCTTCAAATCTTTCAACACTACCTGCCACTGTTCTGATTGGGAGATGTTAGTTTTGAACTTCAATTTAGATCTTGAGTGCTATGATACCAAAAATCTGTCTCAATCAGAATTATGAAACTGAAACCCTTGAGAGGTGATACCTGTGAATAATTCTGAAGGAAAACTATGTCAGAATAATGTTGCATGTGCCATTTTGTTTTACATGTCACAAGATTTTAATTCAGAAGACTGCACAGTAGACAACTTTCAGTTCTTTGATCCACTCTGTTGGGGGCTGGGGGTGGGAGAAGAGAGTGGGAGGGGTTGAGGAAGGTAGGGAAACAAATAATTTCAAATATATTTTCGGTCATCTTATGATCTGCAAATTCTTTTTTAACCTCAAAAAAGAAAACCCGGAGCTTGAAAATACTGTGAAAGTGACAGCAAAATTGTAATGATGATCAACTGTGAAAGAATTGGCTACTTTGATCAATACAATGATCCAAGACAATTCCAAAGGAATTATGATGAAAGAAATGTTATACACCTCCAGAGAGAGAATTGATGAACTCTGCAAATTGAAGTATAATTGTCTCACTTTATTTTTCTTATATTTACTGAAATATAGCTAATAGGGAAATATGTTTTGCATGATTTCACATGGATAATTGACATTATATTGCTTGACTTCTCAGTGGGTGGAGGAGGGGTGAGAAAGGAGTTAGAAAATTTGGAATTGAAAATTTAAAAAGAAAACAATGTCAAAAATAAAATAAATAAATCAACATGTTAAAAAAACACACTGAAAACAGTCTATGCAGTTTTCCAATTCAATTATTCATTTACACACTTGTTTTATTCCATAAATTAAAAATTTTAAAAAAAAGAGGTAGTGTGGCACAGTGAGTGCATAGAGTGCCAGACTTGGAATCAGAAAAATTTACCATGATACACCAAAAGGCACCCTAGTGGCCTGTAAAGATACTTTCCAGCTGCATGACTATATGTGATTCACCTAACCTCTTTAATGTTCTCGTCCAGAAAATGGAAACAATAATATCTCCAATTTATACCTCACAGGGTGGTTGTAATGTTCAAACGAGATAATGAAAGTAAGTTGTTCAGTCGTTTTTCAGTTGTGTCTGTTTCTTTGTGACCCCACTTGGAGGGTTTTTGCTTTATTGTGTTTTGTTTCTTGGCAAAGATACTGGAGTGATCTGTCATTTCCTTATCCAGCTCATTTTACAGATCAGAAAGCTGAGGCAAGCAGGATTAAGTAACTTGCCCATGACCAAACAGCTAGTAAATAGCGGAGACAAATTTGAACTCGGGAAGATGAGCTTCCCTGACTCCAGCCCCAGCATTTAATTCACTGTGCCACCTAAGCTGTCCAAATTCAGGTATTAAAATTTTAAAGTGCTCTGTTTTTTGTGGGTTATCGTTGATGATACAATGAATAGTTTAGTATTTGGTTATCTAGTTTCCTTATAAAATGAGGAAAAAATTATGCATGTAATCTGTAATTTTGCCCCAAGGCTCTACTTCAAGACACCCCCCCTCAATATTACTTCCCACTATATACATGCCAGTTGTTGCTTCTCCATCTTTCTAGCTAGCTTAGGCACCCTCCCCATCCTCACTCAGACTGATCCCAAGGATGCAAATTCATTGGCTCTTTGGGGACACAGTCCCCTTGGATTTCAAATATTTAAAATTTCATAAACCATCTTCAGCCATTATGAATAAATTCCATTTCCATATGTACTTCAAGAATTTAATTTATATGTTTTATAAGCAATAGAAAGGAGGGACTTTTAAAAATAAACTGGGATAGACTGGTTTTGGGGGTTAGTTATAGTAGCACCAGTACAATATTCACAGCGCTTACCACAGCCATGAATATCCTGGCACAAATCTGAATTGTGAAATACCACACACTCTCCACATGGAAGACAGAACCAAAACATTTATTCAGATACCAGAAAGCCAAATCCATCAGAGTAACAAAAATCTATACATAATAACAATGTAGATGACAACACCATCCCTAAGCCTTCCCCCTATTAGGCTTCCCACAAACTAGTTCCATTAAAGAAATCATAAGCAAGCTCCCTGAAGCAAAATCACAATCACTTTCACTCACCCTAGCCATCAGCCTGCAGCCTTCCTAGTTCTGACTGCTCTCTGACCAGTTTCCTCTCAGCTCTGCTTTACTCTGACTCTTCCTGTTTCACCCATTCAGCAAACTCCTCCTACCACAGGCTCCATGTGATTCAGACTTCCATGTGACTCAGGCTTCCCTGTGACCCAGGCAGGTCACATGGGGCTATTAATGAATTTTGAAAGATCTCCCCATTTAAATTATCATTAAAGTTGTATTGATTTAAATATGATTTAAAGAAAATAAATCTAGAATTGTAATATCATTGTAATTTCTACAATGTAAAATTCTACTGCTCAATTTTGGCTCTAACTTATAAGCTTAGAAAGCTACCTAAGGGAGTTGAGAGGTTAATTAATTTGCCTGTGACCACATAGCCTTTCAGGCACAAAATACCTGAACCTGAGTCTTCCTGACTCTAAGTCTGGCTCTCTATCCATTGCATCAATTTTCTTTCTCTGTCATTATCATTAAGAATAAAAGGTGACATTTCTTGAGCATTTAATAGTAAAGAAAGTACTTTTATAAGAATTTAAAGTTTGCAAAGCATTGTCTCAATATATATTATCTTGTTGGATCTTTGAGATTTGTATCATCTTCATCTTTGAGGCAAGTAAGATCCAGAGAGAGACTGAAAGAACTTGTGGAAGATTCCATGGGCCTTGGTCTTTTTTACTAGCAAGGAAGTGTCACAGGCAGGATTTGAACACACATCTCCCTTAACTCTTAGTTTTGTGTTCTTTGTACAGGCTAAATGTTGTTCTGTTGAAAAACTTAAGAAGCACTTCCCTTTTAACTGAGAGATAGGTTGGGCAAGGAGTATTATCTCAATGGAAAGGTAAGGAAACCCAGATGGAGTGTTTGAAAGCTTTGCAGAGGATCATGGAACCAGGGGTTGAAAGCAGGTCTTGATTCAAAATCCACTACTCATCAAGCAAAGCAGAAGATAAAACCAACATCCGAACTTAAAATGTCTATAATTAACTCTCTAAAACCAGGTACGTTCAGGGTGGGAGAGCTACAAAGAGGAAATTAGAGATAATGAAAAATAGAATATTGAAAAAAGAGAATAGTGCCCAATGTATAAAGCTGGCCAAAATACTGAAAAGTCAAATGGAAAGTTAATATTCCAGTTTTGCAAAGACAGACAATAATCATTCAACATTCAGAGTGTGAAGAAAATGGCTAAAGTTTTCATCGTTTTTGACGCTGGGATCTCACTGCCAGACGTACACCCCAAGGAGAACGCAGACAAAAATAAATGGCCCATATCCACCCCAATAGTTATAGCAGCATTTTTTATTTAGTAGCAGAGAATAGGAAACAATGTAAATGATCTTCAATTGAGGAGCAGCTAACATGTTGAGTCCCACGAGCACTACACTTGTAGTCAGGAAGACCTAAGTTTGAAACTTGCCTTTGATACCCACAAGCTGAATGACCCTGGGTAAATCCCTTAAACCCACTCAGCCTCAGTTTCCTCTTCTTTAAACTGGAGAAAATGAAAGCACCAACTTTACAAGTTATTTGTGAAGATCACATGCAATCACATGTAAAGTGCTTTGTAAACTTTAACGTATTAAATAAATCCTAGTTATCATTATTATTATCAACATAGTGGGCAAATAATGAATAAAGAGAATTCAGAGAAAAATGAGATGCATATATGAAATAAATTTGCTTATACGGTATGTAATGAAGTAAGGGGGAACAAGAAAACAACGTACATAATGATATAAAAGAAAAAGTAAAACAGAACCAACAACAAACAGCGGCATCAACAAAAAATCTTGAAACTGTATCCTTATAATGATCAACCTTGGTCCTGAAAAAGAGCTGTGAAAATACATCTCAGCTCCTGCTTTGCATAGATGGTGGTCTATGGGTGCAGAGCATTTCATATACTATCAGATGTTTCTGATATGCTGGTGGGTTTCACTGAACTTCAGTTTCTTCTCTTTCCTATTCTCCATTATAAAGGGTGACGTAAGGGATAGGGAATGATATCTTTAGTAACAAAGGTAACGTTAAAACAAAAGGCATTCATTTTTTTAAAAAAATTCATGCCCAAATTCAGCCAAAGATGTAACCAGGGAGAAGTGGGGCTTTTAAGGCAACAGGAGCTTCAAATTCAGGGAGTACTGACAGCAGTTAGACTTTTTTAGTAGGTAAAAGCAGCTGAGGATAGAACCTTGTCATTATTCATTATTTTAAGTAACAAGCAACCAGATAATATGCTTTCTATCCCAATTCTTGTTCAGCTCCCCTCCAAACTGGTCCTCCACATCAGGACTCCTAAAGTATCTCAGGATTTTTCCTTCTCATGATATTTGTGTCTCAAAATCTAAGAAATCCTTAAAGTTTTAACTCCTGCTCCCGACTGAATTTATCATTATTGGTTGGTTTATGTCATCAATCATGGTCATGCCCAAGGACATATTTTGTGTTCCTTCTTCTCTGCTTTCTCATTCTGCCATCACTTTGTAACAGAAATACTACAGTTATAGCTCTGAATTCACCCAATAATTTGTTGACTTCTCTCCTTTGCTTAAGGCATGTGATGAAAAACTTTCATTTACCTCTTTCCATCCTTTAAAGTCACCCTGGTGCCTAATAAGTATACTAGCTGGGCCTCTACAGGGAATCTATAGGAGTCACTGCATTCAAGTGACAGAATCATACCATAGACCTCTTTTTCCAGGGCTAGTCATGGCCCAATTGTGGTTATATACTTGGGCTACACCAAAAAGGCCATTCAGTTTTGTTTTTTGTTTTTGTTTTTTTCCTAGCCACCTGTTTCTCCTTTACACAAAGCTATAAAGGAATCCTGAGAATAGAGTTTAATGTACTGCAGCCGTGATATACCAAATGGCACCCTAGTGGCCTGAAGTGTTTAATGGGCCTCCCTAAGTGCTCAATTTACTACCAAGCATGATGGTAAATACGAGCTGAATTTGACTAGACCTGTCCAGATTTGTGTGTGCCTCTCACTCCTACTCCACCTCCCTCCAAATACAATGGAGGTGGACAAGACACCCTTCAAACAGCAGAGGTCTGATTCTTAGTATGGCACTCAATTGTACAACTCTCTGTCCCCTGTTCCCAATGACACTATTGTAATGCTTCTCTAACTGCTTAAATATCTACTATGAAAGGTCTCAGGCAGTGGAGAGAATCGGGATCATTATGAAAGGTAACAGCGTTTAGCATTGATTAACACAACCTGAATCAGTTTTTACTTGTTTAAAATAAGTATTAACCAACCATTCACAGAACCCTAAAGTATCATTGTCAGAAGAGAATTCAGAAATTCTCTGGATGTGAGGTACTAGAAAAAGCTTTTGGTCTAAAGTCAGGAGGAACTTTGAATTTCAATCCTGGTTCTGCCTTTTTCTAATTCTGCGACCATGGGAAGTCATTTCCCTAAGCCTTAGTTTTCTCCCCTCTAAAATGGGATAACATTTCACTTTCCACCCACCTCCCAAGGTTCTTGTAAGAAGAACATTTAACAATGGCAAAAATGTTATGGAAATGTGGATTTCTGAAGGCTTATTTGGCTATTCACTCTGCTTAGTTCTTTTATTACAAGGCATTACCCGTAATCTTCCGTCATAGTCCTTTGTAATATTTTGAATGTGAGCTCATATATTAAGTCACTTTTATCCTTGTCTGTAGGGTTTCTCCACTTAATGATGAAACTGTTTATTGACTTGAGGCAATTTCAAAACTCTTTCAACCTTCTCATTATGCAACTATTCTGCTTCAGTTAAATTTCTATAAAAATAGTAACTGTTTTTATTTTTGTCTTCTTTCTATGTTTTGTAGAGGACAGATCATCTACAATGCAAAGGTACTATGTTAGTGGGGATTCCACAAAAAAAGGAGACAGTCACACTGAAAGAACTTACTTTCAGTTGGACCTGCTGTATTCATGCCCAGTTTCTTATTATTATTTTATGGCTCCTTCTAATTTCCATTTATTTTGACCTTTGTTCTAACCAGTCAATGATCTGCCTGCACACACAACTAATTCTGAAATTATTCCCACAATAGTAATTAGTTAATTTCACATGTCATTAGTTTTTTGTGATGTTATTTGGCGGTCCCATGTTCAATGGCTTCTGTCTTTTTTTGAAGGAATTATTTCTAGCTTAAAACCACGAGACTTGTGGATAGGCTGCTAGTCTTTGGCCTCTTTCATTTCTAGATCCAGAATCACATTTTCCAATGTAATTTCTGTCATCCTCTCCAGTATCCACTTTTGCATTGTTCTGGCCAAGTATCAAGGCATATGGTGACTTGGCTTAAAGGATCAGGCCAAGCCATTAGTAGAATTGTTTTCCTTTTTTTTTTCAGCTTTTGTAATACATAGTGGTTCCTATATTGACCTTTAACATGAAATGATCAGTTATCATTAGTCTATTTTCATAGGGTCAAAAGCTGAGAACAAGAAGAGACTTCAGAGTCCTTTAAGTGTCAAACTCTATCATATTACTGATAAAGAAACTGAGGACCAGGAAGGTTCAGTGACTTATTTAAAGATACACCAGTAGTAAGTATCAGAGATGCTTTCTGAACACAGATCTTAACACTTCAAAGATGGTGCATTACTACTAAATGCTGCCTCTTTGACCTCATTATAAAGAATGATGTAAAAGGTTCAAATCTTTTATGAAAATGTATTTCTTCTTGCATTCATCTACATGGTGAAAACAACTCTTTTCTAAGGAAAGCCCTTGAGCTTCCCACTCATTCACATATAAATTCAATGTTGCCTCTTGTTTCTATTACAGTAAGAATGCCAATATAGATGAAGTTTAATCCCTCCGATTGCATATCATTTCATTGGTTCTTAAGACAGTGACTGTATATTGAGTACCAACCAAGAGTAGAATTTATGGTCTTGTTGGGTGTAAAAACTATTTAGTTCTTAGAATACTATGCTCTTTTCTCAACTGCTGGACAGTGGCCATACAGGATTTCTAATCCATATTTTTCCCTTTATATTGATTTTATGAATCACTAGAGACAAAATTGTCATGTCTTGGCCAAATTTCTGATTGTGAACATTTCTTTATTTCTCTTGGGAGTTTCTAAATAATACTCATTCTCAAAATAAAAATCACAGGATAGGTATATAAGTATAAGTTTATTCTGAATTTGGAATATTAAGTTAACAGTTTGAAAGCCAAATGTGTGCACACATACACACACACATGCACATACATACAATGACAGTTTAACATAGACCAGAACAATACACTGCATAGAAAAAAAATCCTCAGTTTTTATCAAATTATTTTCCTGATAGAGCAAGAAAATATATGCCACTCTAGTGGTTCAGATTGCTTCCTAGCACTTTATTGAAGTTTCTGGCTTGGAGAATTAAATGGGTTAGTCAGGGGTTCCAGCAGCCTTAGCACACTGAAATATAGCATTGGCAGTGGTTCAAGGTGAACTGCTGAAAAGGAGGAACACATTCACTGAAACACGCTGCAGGAAATAAACTAAAGGGGAAACACATTTATTGATGCACACTATAGGAAATAACTCGAAGAGGGCACACATTTACTGAAGATTGGATGCTTGAGTGAACCAGGAAATTTTATAAGTGTCAAGCTAAAAGGAGTATGTACCCAATTTTTCTCTGCTAAATGAAATTCATAAAATAAAATTATGGTATATTGAGATGATTTATAACAACGCTGCTTTCTTTCTGGGTCTAAGACAATGCCACTTCATCCCTGCCTTTACTATTAACTACCTTGGGATTAAGAACTAGTTTTGGGTTTGGGGTTTCTTTGAGACTTTGGAGGGGGGGAAAGGGGAGGGTTGAAAGGCAATAGTCAAGAGAAAATATTTCAACTTATTGCACTATGTAATTCACAACAAAATGTCCTGATTAAGACACATTCAAAGGTTGGTCTTTCCAGGTTCAATGAGTGAATTACATTCAGCAATCACTTATAAAATGCCAGCTGTATGCATTCCAGAGCACTGAGCAAGTGGGAATACAAAGCCTGCAAATGCATAGCATAAGTGCACAATTTGTTGGCACCCAATGTGAACACATTTATGAGGCTGATAAAGAACAGAAATAAAATGTTAGCAAAAAGAAATGTATTTTAAACAGATAAGAAAATATGTTCAGCACATATTCCAAAGGGCAATGAGCAGCAGGGTGTTCAGTAGCACAGTGGAGAAGGGAGGAAAAAAAATGATTAGAGAAGGCTTTCTCCATGTTCTTTATATTTCAAAAGAACTTAGTTAACTACAGTCCTGATAAGAGTCAAAAATATAAGATAAAATTCTTATTTGCTAATGGCAATTATTTTATAAACAAAATGTAGTTCGTTATTAAAATAACCTAAATAATCACTGCAGAACAGAGAATGGTGTATTACAGAATATCATTAATGATGCAGGCTCTCTAGAACCAGTAGAATATAATCCTCTTGTGGGCCAGGACTGTTTCAGTTGATTCATTGATCAATCATTAAACGTTAATGTTCTAGTCACTATGTTAAGTGCTAGGGATACAGAAAGAGGTAAAAGACAGTCCCTTTACTCAAGTAATTTACAGTAAAATGGGGGAGTCGACCTGCAAACACATATATACAAAACAAGCTACATAGAAGACAAGTAAGAAATGATTAAAGGAAGGAAAGTACTGGAATCAAGAAAGGGTTGGGAGATAGCTTCTTGTAGAAGGTGGGAATTTACTTGAGACTTAAAGGAAGCCTGAGAGGTCAGTAGGCAGAGATGAGAATGAAAGCATTCCAGGAATGGAGGACAGAAAGAGAAAATGCCTGGAGCTCAGACAGAGTGTCTGTCTTATTGAGGACTAACCAGGAGGAGGCCAGTGTCTCTGGAAGGATCAAAGAGTAAAAGTATTCATTGGCAAGTAAGGTATAAGAAGACTGGAAAGGTAGGTGTGAGCTAGGTTATGAAGGGCTTTAACAAAAGGAGGATTTTATATTCGATCCTAGAGGCAATAAGAAACCAAGTGAATAGAGGGGGGTGACATGATCAGTCCTGTGTTTTAGGAAAATCACTTTGGTGGCTGAATGGATTGGAGTGGAGGACTTGAGGGCAAGTGACCCATTAGCAGGCTATTATTGCATTAATCAAGGCATGAGGTGATGAGGTCCTACACTAGAGTAGTATCAGTGTCAGAGGAGAAAAGGGGGGTTATTCAAGATATGTTGCAGAGATGAAATTATCAGGCCTTGATAACAGCTTAGATATTGAAGGAAAGGAGAGAGATAGGGAACAATCCAGAATGACTTTTGGTTGTGAGCCTGAGGTATTGAGAGGATAGTGTCCCTCTCTACAATAATAGAGAAGGTAGGAGGATGGGAGGGGTTGAGGGAAAGATAATGAATTTTGTTTTGGACAAATTGAGTTTTAAATGCCTACTGAAAGGCACTTGCAGATGAGAAGTTGGGAGTCAGCAGAGATTGGGGCCAGAAAGGTAGAACTGGAAATCATCCAGAGGGATGATAATAAAGACCATGAGAATTGATGAGATTACCAAATAAAACAGTCTAGGTAGAGAAAAGAGGGCCCAGACAGGAAGAACCCCAACAGATATCTATAGTTAGAGAGTGTGATCTGGATAATATAAGGTTCTTCTACATCCCTAATCTTAGCTCTTTATGCCTAGTCTATAAAGTACACATTACTTAGCTTGGCATTCTATACTGTGTCATGTGGCTCCAATTTATTTTTCAAACTTTCTTTTACCAGTATTTCCCTCTATATTTCCTACCTTCCAGACAAATAAGACTATGGTTAATCTCCTTGCCCAAATTCTATGCTTTCTATATCTGTGATTTGCTTAAATCAGTCTCTATGCCTCAAATAACTCCTCTTTCCTTCTCTTTCTAAGACAGAACATAAACACCACAACCTCCATATGATTTCCCTCTTTTCCCTCTCTCTAGTCTGAAATTAATTAATGAATGAAACAAACATTTTTAAGAAATATCTATATGCCAGTGATTGTGTAAAGGTCTAGGGATACAATAAAGTAAGATAGAGTCTCTGTGATCAAGAAACACAAATTCTTTAGTTTTTAAAAAATTCTGAATTTAACCACCAAACATACAAAAGGAAGTATTTCCATATACATGACAGAACAAAGTAATTGTATGCTAATTCGTCATTCTTTCAATTTGACACTGCTTTCTTCTTACTTAAAAAAAATTATAAAGTAAAATAAAAATTATAAAATAAATTATAAAATAAAAACAAAATAAAAATTATAAAATGAAATTATAAAATAAAATAAAAAATTATAAAATAAAAACAAATTATAAAATGAAAATAATAAAACAAAATTATGAAATAAAAATAAATTATAAAATATAAAATAAAAATGTCATTTTGTTCTTTTTTGTGTATATAAAGGAAAAAGTTTAATAATCTTTTTTGGCTTCACTTTTGCTAACTTTCCTTCTCAATCCTTCTTCCTCCCCCAACCTATACCCCTTTTTAAATTAAAGAGAAAGGGAGCAAATAAACATAGGCAAAAGAAGCACATCTTATTCAGTGACCATGTCCCCCCCCAAAAAATATATATACATATATATAGAGAGAGATATTTCTATCATCCATCCATCCATCTATCTATCTATCTATCTATCTATCTATCTATCTATCTATCTATCTATCTATCATCTATCTATCTATCTGTCTATCTATCTTTATCTGTATGTGTATGTGTATGTTTGTCTGTGTGTACCTTTAAGGGGATCACCTCTCTGTCAACTGGTAAATAACATGCTTCCATTCTAACAGCAGGAGATAACTCATAAAGGAATGGTGACCAGAAAAGACTTGTTTTGGTCTGAGAAACCATGGGAATGTTTAGTGGAATAATAGGGAAATAAATTGGCATGACTTTTCTAGAAGCAATTCTAGTGTTGGTTTGATTACTGTTATCTGAACAAGAGGCAGATGGGGTTTGGAGTGGGAAGAGATAGCAGAGCACCAGGTCAGAAAGTGACTGAGATAAA
The DNA here is from genome assembly GCF_028372415.1 of Notamacropus eugenii. Taxonomy (NCBI): domain Eukaryota; kingdom Metazoa; phylum Chordata; class Mammalia; order Diprotodontia; family Macropodidae; genus Notamacropus; species Notamacropus eugenii. Next base: position 685,710,776 of record NC_092872.1, read on the forward strand.
GGAGAACACAGCTGGATACGGGGCCAGCTAGATATAGTGCAGGGTAGGAAATACGATATTTCTTCCTTTGTACTTCCAAAGGCCTGCATTTATGGACCTATCCTGTGGAACTTTTTATGGACCTAACAATTTCTTCTTTGCAACTGTGTTTATATGGGCTTATGTCATAATTTCCCTCTATGCCACCCCCACCTTACTCAACCCCCCATTGTAAGCATTGGGAGAATGGAGACAATTCTGATATTATCAGAATTAATTATCCCCTAGCTTCCAATACAGTGTTCTTCACATAACAAGTACTTAAAAATATTCAAGTAATTGAATTTAAATCAAATTGAATTTATCATCATCATCTCTGGAAATTAAGAAATAAAGCAATTTCTTTGTAATTTTCATCCAGTTTTTAGTTGGAAGCTACCTTGCACGTGAAGAATTAATATATAATACTTCAGGATGGACAGATGATACCAGAGAGAGAGAGAGAGAGAGAGAGAGAGAGAGAGAGAGAGAGCATTTATCAAGAACTTACTATGCCAGGTGTCATGCTAAATATAGGGGATACAAATATAAGCAAGCCTGTGCTTGGGGAGCTTATATTCTAATGGAAGAAAAAAACCACATGAAAATATGTTAGAAAGGGAGTGGGAAGGGATGAGTACAGTAGCAGGGCAGTTATCAGAGCTGGGGGACCCAAGGGCAGAGTCCAAGGCTCCCAGTATAGGAAAATGAAGATAACAGTTCAAGAAAATACAGAGTAGAGACATCCAGAAAGTGGCATGGAGGCCTGGGCTCTAGAAAGCTAAGTTGAAATCTCTAGGGCTTCTAGAGTATCCAGGGGCAGAGACCTAGGTTCTCCTGGCAAAGCAATTTCCTCACAACAACTCTGAGTTAAATACTATTAATATCATTATATGCCCTTCCTCTCACTTTTAAAAAAATGTTTTTTGTCCACTTAAGATAATAAATGAAGGGGTTCATCTGGTTTCTGAAAGCTGACAACATCTCTGGAGAAATTTAGCCCCTGCACCAAAGAGATGGCTTTCAAAAACAGGGTGGCCCTAGGGGGTGAGAAAATAAATGCTTGTTAACTGACTGACTTCATATTCATTTCTGTACAGACTTACAATCTTTTCTTGATAGTTTGGGAGGAGGAAGTAATAGTATATTTTCCCTAATATAGGACATAATTTTTCCCCAAATTTGTTTTACATAGAACTTCAATTTATACTTAAACGAGGAAAGTGGTGTGGTTTTGTGGTGGAGACAATGAACTTGGAGACAAGAGGATCTGAGTTTTATTCGTCACTCTGATGATTACCAACCTCGTGATCTTGATCAAATCTGTTAAATTCTGTGTGACTCAGTTCACTGAACTGTAAAATGGAGAAAAACCTAATTATACTCTATGGGTCAGAGGTTGTTGTGAGCAAGTTTAGTATACTTTCAAATCCTATATAAATATAAGTGGCAAAATGAGCATTTCTTGTCACATCCATCTCTATAGACTTTTGTTGTTCAAAGAGTTCCCATCTTAGGGGAACAGCCTATACTCAAGGCCAAAATCTATTTGGAGTTGATAGGAACCTTGGAAATCAATAATTCTCAAAGTATAGTCCTGGGACTCCTAGGAATACTTGATTCAGGGGTTCTCAGAAATAAAACATTGTAATTTGCATAAGAAAAAGCTTATTGAAGGACCTCAATAATATTTAAGAGTTTAAAGGGGTCTTGAGACCAAAAGTTTTAAAATTCAAGGTCAACTGTCCCTGTTTAATAGATAAGTAAGCCATACACAACAAAAATTAAAGGGCTTGCCCATGTCATAAAGTCAACTGCCAACAGGCCTGAGATTGAACCTGGGTCCTCTGAACTCAAAGACAGTACTCTGAGCACTGCACCTATCTCTTTGTACCTCTGTTTTTTAGGCTCCAAGGACTCAAATAGAAGAAGGATGGGAAACCACTGGTAGAATAGGAAGAATTATATGATTCCTAATTTTCATGTAAAATTATTAACGAATATTATCAGATCTGAAGCATGAATAATCCCATACCAGTACTACTGTCTCCCCACTCCCAAAGAAGAAAACCTATCTACTAATAAATATATCATTTTACTGCCTTATGAAAACACTCTGCATGTGATTTAACCAACATGGGGAGCTCATACCCTCCACAAGGGAAATGACTTAATAGTAAAGCCAGAGAATATTTCTTGAGAAACAGAGAGATTAAGTCATTTACTTAGTGTCACACAACTAATGACTGTCATAGACAGAATTTTAACCTTGATCTTGTCTATAAGTTCAACACTGTATCTCCCCACATCAAAGTACTTCATTTTTTATGTGTGTATATGTGGGTGCATATGTGCCCATGCCTATATATGGATGATTTAGAATAAGAGTAACAATTTGGAAAATGTACACATATATCCATATTTCTAATTATGTGGATGCATACATATATACACAACATAATACATACACACATATATACTTTATATAAAAGCCAGTGCAATTTTAAGCTTAAAATTGTACTAAAAGTTTTGGGACACCATATATATGTACATATATATATATATATAAAATCATTATAATTGTCATCACTTGCATCATTGGTATTTGATATTTCAAAGATGTGTTTTCCATGCAATAGAGATCATATTCTCCCTTTGTTACAGTAGTCTATGTGTGTTGCTGAGACTTTTTTATTTCTTATAGGGACAATCTTTTTATGATGTGTCCCATCACCTGACAAATCTGTTTCTTGGGCATTCAACACCAACTTCATCTCATGATTTTTCCCTGAATACAATTCGTCAAGATCTAATAAGCCTTACACTGCGTTCAGTATCACCATGCAACAGTATAAGTTTAATGAATATTTTTTCTTCTTTTAAAGATGTGAAAACTGAAGCTTATAGGGATTATATGACTTCTCCATAGTTAACTTGCAATTTGAAATCGTAAAATCATAGAAGTTTAAAGTGTAAAAGATCTCACAGTCTCAATAAGTCCTTTTAGTTCAGCCATATGAGAAAAAATCCCCACTGTAATAATCAACAATTTATCAGAAAATGAATAAATAATGAAATATTTCCAATGAATTGATTACTACGTCAAATATTGAATTGTGCTGTTGATACAAACACAAGTAAGCAAGAAAGACTTTTCTTTCCAGGATAACCTCCTGAAGAGTATTCTAATTGGGATTGGAGTAGAGGAGATGACATGTAAAGGAGATATAGAAGGGAGGAAACACTGGCAACATGGTTTGGAAATGACTAGGAAATTACATGGACTCCTAGTTCTAGCAAGGTAAGGTGAAAGTTCACCTATCAGAGACCAGATTTCCTGATGACAGAGTTCAGGATTCACTGAAAGGGGTATAAGAAAGATGACCAGGGCTGAGGAGACATGGTCTACCAGCTTCTGTTAGAAAACTTGCAACGAAGGATGAAGGGAGTGGATACACAATCTCTTAAATTCACACATTTTAATTTTACATAGCTCTAATTCTTAGAAAATTTTCCCTTTCATCAAAGCCAGACTTACCTCTTTACAACCCTATGCTTCTGAGTCTGTTCTCTGGAGCCATATAGAATAAGACTCATCCCTATTCAATATGACATGCCCTCACCCATGACTTTTGCCAAGTTTTCTCTTCTCCAGATTAAATATCCCTAGCTCCTTCAACCTATCTTTGTCTGTCATGAACTTGTCCATCTTGGCTGTCCTCTTCTTGGTACTCTCCAGTATGTGAATGTCCTTAAACTGTGGTACCCAGAAATGGACACTGAATTACAAATGTGATCTGATTAGAGCAGAGTAAAGAGAGACAATAGCCTCCATGTTTTCCCTACCAGAAGTTATGCTTCTTTTAACGCAACCAATTATATTAACTCTATATCTAATCATTTTATTCCACTCTATATTTAAATAATCTCGTAGCAATAATATTAATCTCAGTACCAAAAAGTTATGATTTCTGTTGTTTCTTTTTGCTTCTATTGTGTTTTTGGTGTTTATTTGTTTTTAGTTTCTTTGCCCCCAGACAGTCAATCTATACCATTCCTATCTAGTTTATACATAGTTGCTGCCTTTTGTCTCCCCTTTTAAACTGAAAGTTTCTTGAGAAGTAGGGCTATCTTCTGGCTTTATTTGTACTACAAATCCTTTGCAACCTCTTACATATAGTACGTCCTTAACAAGTAGTAGGTGACCTACTAAAGATATAAAGAAATTGCTATATGTGCTTAGAGTGGTTGTGCACTAACCATGAATCACAGATCCTGAAAATATCAAAATAATATGAATAATAAAGTTTATTAATAAAATAAATGAAAATATTTAACAGGCCTTTTTAAATATTAGAGAAAGAATAAAAAAATTTAGAAAACTGGTTATACTTGGTCTTTTTAGAGAATTTCCAAGATCTCTAATTCCAAGTAGCTTTTAAAGACATTAATGGGCTTTGATCTCAAGTGTTAAAACACTGTAGTAAACAACTTACCTGTAAGTCTGGAGATTGGTTCCAAATGCTGTATTATCTGATTTAGAAGACAATTTACTTTCACCTTTTACAGGGTTAAATTGCCAGTGGAAGCAGTTTTGTTCTAAACCCTACATTCAAGTATATCTTAGCTTTCTAATAACAACCTCTCTGTTCCACAAGTGTTGAGGGGGAAAAAATTACAATTTCCTACAATCATCAAGCTTCACCAGCTTGCGTGCATGTGAAGGTTAAAGATCATTAAACTCCTCATTATACAAGGTCTAGGTGGATGATGGAGAGGCATAATTGGTTTAAGTGAATGTTAGTTTCTATTTTAAAAAGAATAATAAATGCTTAAAATGGATGCTTTTTTCTCACATATACAGCCTTATTCATCTCAATTCTGTCTGAAATTCAACCTGCTATTTTTACTGTCTTGGACTATTTTAGCAAGGAAGCAAGTTTAAACAAAGGCTCCGTAGTTATCTTAAGAACATGCATCTTTTCATGACATCTCTATTAATGTAAAGTCCTAATCTAGTTGTTAATTGTTCATTGTTTTAATACTCTTTATTTTAAGAAGTAATGAGATGCATTGAGTATTGTAAATATCCAACAGGTAGCGTATATTATACTGCATTAGCATTCACATTATCGTTCAACCATAATTAATGCATTTCTAAAACAGAGTGTTGACAGCACTCTTACTCAAATGTATAGCATATGTTTATAGTCTCACACATTGGGGTACACACATAATTACAATATATGTGAGAGGGAAATTGTAATGACATCCTCACAAGCGCTTGCCAAAGAGAACTGCGTATTGCACTAATTGAAAAGTGCCACAGTGAACAATTCTGGCAGGTGAGACGATCAGATGTTATCACTGTGAAATACAGACCAGGCTAACCTGCTAAAAAGCCTTATTGCTCTTCTTTTTCCCAACAAAACTACTGTACATCACAGCACAAACTATCATTCTTTTCTAAGCTAGAGTAAGGTAGGTACCAAATGTAATGACTTGCTAATTAGCTTTTATGGTGTTTGAGACATGGAAAAGTTGTGACTCAACTTTTCACCAAAATGTTGGGGCTGAAATAAATCCTAAATGTCAGCCAGGAGCCAGGAGAAAATAATTTTCATTTATTAGAGATGTGCTTTTGAATACTTTTAATTAGGAAAAGAGAAGAATGTTCAATGACTTTTTTTCCATTTGAGTTCATTAGGGAGTAATTAATTTATCCATGCATAATTAGAGAGTAAATACCCAACACTTACTTCAAAGTATTATGCAATATGCTTTTAAAATATAGTTTAAACCTGAAGTCATGCCTATCAAAGTATAAGTTATTCTTGCTTTCAGAATTTCTAAGGTAGCATCATATTGTTGGGTGATCTCTGGACTTGGAGCTAGAAGGTCTGGGTTCTAAACCTGGCGTTATGATTTCCTGTACTGGAAGGTCAAAAACTCATACTGTATTGTAGGGAAATCTTAAGAGGCCAGCTAGTTCATTTAGTACTCAGATCATGAATGACCGATAGACATTCCAAGAGGTGGTTACCTAGCTTCCACTAGAAGATCTCCAGTTATAAAGTTACTTCACCTCTCTTCATCCTAGTGGAGATACCACTCACATTACCTATATATCAAAAGCTTTTTGGGAGAATCAGATGAGAAGATAAAAGTGATGAGAATATTTATCACTGACAGGCATATAGGACTTTAGGACTCATCAAGACTTAAATCACATTATTTCGTTTGATATTCATAAAAACACCATGAGGCAAGTAGAAGAGTTATTCTCACCTCCATGTTCCATGCAAGGAAACTGAGGGTCAGAGACTAAATGACTTACTACTGATGGTTATACAACTAGTAAAAGTCACAGGCAGGTTTCAAACCCAGATCTTTCCTAACTCCAAATCCAACTATACAACTATTCTCTCTGCTATGCAAAGCCAACTACTTAAGACAAAGTTGGTAAAGTACACTGACTACATAAAGTGCTTGAGGAATATCAGTCACTGTTTTTCTTATTGTTCTATGGAAATTAATGATGATTCCCCTGTTCCCTGTGCCTTCTACTAAATACCATCTAGTTTCTCATAATGTTTTTACTTCTTTACCATTCCCAAATTCTACCTCTTTCAAAAAAATGTCCATATTTTCCTCTTTTTAAAGTAAAATAAAGCAAAAACACTATATTTCCCAATCTTGGTATCCATTCTTGTTTGGAAATCTGTATATGCTTTATATAGAGATAAACAACAAGCACACAAGCGCTGTCATCTGAATTTGTTCTCACATAACTTTACCTCCCACTATGGTAACATCTTCCTAATGCTATGGTTCTTTGCCTTGTTATATCTCCCTTCTAGGGAGCTGACTTTTGCATTCACTAGACAGATGAAAGCCATTAGGTAGTAGAAGAACAGTTTATTTCTTTTTGTTTGTTTTTTTTTAATCTTCTAAGAAACCTAAAGTTTCTGCAATACCTGACAGATGGAATATGTGCTCATAAATGACCTAAGATTTAAACAATTGTTCATTATTAAATGAGTGAGATCGGAATACAGCTTGTTCATTCACAAGGCAGAGTTCTTAAAGGGTTCATAATTTTGATTCAATAGTGTCTATTATTCCCTTTGTGGGCCTACATAGTTCTAATTACTAGTAATGGCAATTATAGGTAGAGATGAACACAAGACTGGGGTCCAGTATGTGGTGAATTAACATGGAGGCTCTTAGTGGGGAACGGTTACAAAAGGTCTCAATTAAGATGTTATACTCTTTTAATTTGAGGCAGCTAATTACCACCATTCAATTTTGCCACTAATATCTTTCTACTACACTTTCAAAACAATCTCAAGGATTGTTGTGAAAAGCAACAAAAATGTTAAATATATTATATAGACCATCACCTATGATCTAATTGAGTATAATGCAGTTTAAAGTTAAGAGCTAATTCATAGTTCTCATTTTCCTTCAACTCCATTGATTTCAATTTATTTAACATGTAATTCAGTGTAATCTGTCTTACTCTCTTTTTATTTTTGCCTTTCTATTCACAGTGCCATGCAAATAGGTATTTAATCTTTTTGTGCAAACTAAATTTCTATTGTTTACCTCACAGTTTTCTATGCATGTTTCCATCTGTGAAAAATATTATAATATATGATCTCATAGCTCAGGTATAAATAGTGCTCCCTTTCCTTACTATCCTGTTACATAGGAAAGATATATATTCACATTTTCACGTAACAAACAAGCAAAATAACCCTCCCAGAGAGGATATGACTTGATCAGGGTTATTTGACTGGTGACCTGGAATTAAAACCTACAGGTTTTGATTCCAAGTCCAAATATCCCTTAAGCCACAACTCACTCTCAATGATTTTTTAAAGCCCAGACATTAAATCTTTTTATTCATTGTCTTAAAATGTACTCAATTATATGAGCTCTTCTATCTTTGTACTGTTCCCCAAAAGCAATACCTGCTCAAATTCCATTTGGCTTTTTGCTAAAAGCATAGAGTATATATTAAACAGAAATGTAAAGCTGTTTCAAATCTACAAAACACATTCTCAAGTGAGTACCATAACTATATTTAATAATAATATGCACTCCTGGGATAGCAGCCTCAAAATAGAAAGGCAACAGTTAATCATAATGGAACCGCAGTGGTAATTAGAAAAGACTGCTCACTCAACCTTGTGTTGTGAAGCACAGTTCAACAAGGAAGGAAAACTTAATAGGCCAAATATGTATGAATAGTAAAAGTAAATCCATTATGAATTTGTGCTAATTAGGGGTGAGGACTGTCTGAATTAGTCTAAAGTCTGAATTATGGAATTGGTTTAAAGGCATGCATTTTTTTAACATGTTCAAGAGCATTTAATAACGCATAAGAATTGTCTAAAGGCAAAGATATGGTAAAAATAGCAAGGGGAGTTGGAGATAATAGATTTTAGTCCTAACTCTGCATTAACTGGTGCTGTGACCTTGGAGAAGTCATTTCAGCTTCCTTGGCCTCATTTTATTCTTTGCAGGATGAGAGGATTGGACTAGATGAGACCTTTCCTGCTCTAAAATTCTCTGATTCTCCTTTAATAGTTTTTTTGAATTAAACAACATGTGGTGCTGCTGGAGAGGAGGCTAAACAACTTTTATATGGAGAAGGTCTTATTCTAATGAGCAGATAAGACTGATCTGTCATTTCCTCTTCAAAATTAATCAGCTGCTATTTAGGATATAATGGGTTACTATTATCCTTAGGGCTTACCTCTAGAAAGGCCTTTGAGATTCCATTTACTTCATTATACAAGTGAGGAAACAGAGACCAAAGGAAAGGTCAGGGAGAGAACATGGTGTCATGTAAAGGGTGCCTTACTTGAGTAAGAAGAGACCTGGGTTAGAATCAGTTCTCTGAGATCTACTCGACTTATGATCTTGGAAATATCGCTTAACCTTGCCAAGTTTCAGTTTCATCCTGTATAAGATGGGGATGATAATAATACGTGTGTATGTGGGTATCTGTGTCTGTGTGTCACTAAAGCAGAGTTTATTGGGGAAGAAGGCTACCTGATTTTTACACGGTGCCCTTGGAGCAGTTGAAACTTGTTCTGCAACCCTGAAAAAGGGATATAATCTTGAGACTCTGAGGGAAGTCTGGGTCCAAACTGGAGAGAAGTCTGATCAGGAAGCCAATCTATGTGGGATGTTGGATGTTGGATGGAAGTTCCTTCTCTGCCCCATACCTCTTTCCTGCTCCCCATTATGGCATGCTTGATAAAATGCCCTCATAGCCTTAGGCAAGTTCTGGCTGTAGATCACAGATCTATATAAGTAAATAAGTATTCTCAATGCAACATTCATAAACCTTCAGAGGATTTCAGCCAAAATCTAAATTCAGATAGTGTACAGCCTTTTATTTCCCCAAAATAAAGAATAAGCTCTAACTCGGTCCTGGTAAAGAAATGTTTCGATTTTAAAACAACTGAAGTAATAGGTTGCATTATGTAGTTCCTTTCTCCATGGACCTTAAAGTATTTTTATGAATACCATCCAGTTAGTTGAAAAAACTGTTCTCTAGGTGGTGACAGCATGAGGAGGTACCCAAGGGTATCATTAGGGCATCACTCAGTGCCCTGGAGCAGTGCTTTGTGCAATGGCCTGAAGGGCCAGAGGGATACAATTGAGGTTTCCCAAAGTACCTCACTTGCTTTCAGGAGCACCTGGTTGGCTCTAAATTTGAAATTAATATTTAGAACTGTCCAGGAACTAGACAGATTGCCAGGCCAATCAATCCAAATGATTGCCCTGGGCTTCCAGGCCTGCTGCAAGGTTCAGGACCCAACAACTAAACTCTTTGGACCAGATAACTCAGCGGCAAAGAAGCAGGGGAGGGAAACTGACAATTGTTGGCTGATTTTCTCTAGCATCCTTCTATGCTGCCCTCTGTTGACAAAAGATAGTTTGACCCATTTTCAGAAAGACTGAAAAATAGCTGGATGACTGGAGGGGGAGGGAGTTGGGAGTGACAGAAAAGCCTTAATATCCTTAATCTTGAGATACAGGTGTTGATGGACCCTTTAAGAATGGGCGCAATAATAATGACAATAGTCCACAAGCATTTATTAAGTACTTAAGATGTGCCTGGCAATGAGCCACATTATCATCATCATGATGAAAAGAAAAAAATAACAATAACTTGCATTTATATAATCCTTTTGTGGTTAGAAAGTACTTTTATAATCAATATTTTGTTTGTATTTCGCAATGATCCCTTTGATGTCCACTGAAGTCAACAAGTATTTATAAAGTGCCTATTATGTTCCAGGCACTATGCTAAAGGCTGGAGATATGTGTGTGTGTGTTCATCCTTCATTGCCTAAGACCATGGCATCAGAGAAATAATGACATGACTTGCACTTTGACTTTGTTTTGAGTGAGGGAGGGCTGTGCAGGTCACCAGCCTCACTCCTCCTCCAGAGTCATCTGAATCCAGTGACCCAGATATTCATCAGGATGATTGGAAATGACCCAGGATAAGGCAATTGGATTTAAGTGACTTGCCCAAGGTCACACAGCTAGTGAGTGTCAAGTGTCTGAGGTGAGATTTGAACTCAGGTCCTCCTGACTCTGCACTTGTGCTCTATCCACTGTACCACCTAGCTGGAAAGGCTGGAGATACAAAGAAAGACAAAAACAGTTCCTGTTCTCAGGTTGCTCACAGTCTATTGGGAAAGACAACATACAAACAACTAAGTACAGAAAAGTTATACAAAAGATAAACTGGAAATAATCAACAGAGGGAAGGCACTAGTGGTAAGAAGACTGGTAAAGGCTACTGGCAAAAGATGGGATTTTAGGATTTGAAGGAAGCTAGGAAGGCCAAGGAAACAGAGATAAAGTTAGAGAATCTCAGACTTTGGAGTGATCCAGTAAAAATGCTTTGAGTCAGGAGATGGACTGTTTTCACAGCAAGGAGTCTGGTGTCATTGGACTGCAGGGTATCTGGAGATGGGGGAGTAATGCTGTAGAAGAATGGAAAAGTAGCAGAGATCCAGGTTATGAAAGGTCTTGACTGCCAAACAGGAGTTTATATCTGATGTTAGAGGTAATAAGGAGCCTTCACTATTATAACAGGCCAGGTGTGAGTTGATGAGACAAGGATTACCTCCATTTTGCATACAAAAGAAGTGAGAAGTAGAGGAGTGAACCAGAATCTTAGAATCCTAAATTATTAGACTTATTAAAGACAGATTCAGATGCTCTTATTTATTAATTTAATTCAATTCCCTTCAATGAACAGAATCAGTACAGTGTAATGGGAAAAGTACTAGGTTTGGAATCAATATTATCTATATTAACTTGGGCAAGTCCATTCAACATGCAAGATCTTTGGGCCTCAGTTTCCTCAACTGTAAAATGAGAATTGGGCTAGGTGGCTCTCACATCATTTAGAACTCAATAATTATGACTGAAGATCCTTTAAGTTTGCACTTACAAGGACCTTATACTTTGAAGGAAAGAAAAATGAGTATAAAAGTTATAATATAAAAGAACATGAAAAAAGTAAAAGTAGTAATAGCTAACATTTGTATAGTGCTTATTGTGTGCCAAGCACTGTGCTAAGAGCTCTATAATTATTCTCATTTGATCATGTGAGGTAGGTTTACAAAGTGATTATCTGCATTTTACATATGGGGAAATTGAGGCAAACAAAGATTAAGTGACTTGCCCAGGATCTCCCAGCTAGTGAGTGTCTGAGGCTAGATTTGAACTCCAGTCTTCCTAATTCCAGGCCAGGTGCTTTATCCACTGCTCCACCTAGTATATCATTTTTTTTTAAATTAAATTTATTTATTTAACTTTTAACATTCATTTTCACAAAATTCTGGGTTCTAGTATATCATTTTCTTAAAGAAGGCAAAGAACTAATGTAAATTAAATGAGGAAGAGATCATGGAAGGGGATTGACAGGGATTTTGCAGAAAGGATAGTTTCTAAATATGGTCTAGAATCAAGAATTCCAAGAGACCCAGTGTTGCAGTTTCAACTCTGACCACTCAGGGATGCCAAAAACTGTAATGGTTTCATGATGTGATGTGGTGGAACCATCTCAAAGAATTCAGTCAGATCACCTCTAATCCAAGTATAAGCATTTATTAAGATTGACACCTCTCATGAAGCAGGCTAAGTTCCAAGAGGAACCAACAACTTCAGAGAAAACAAGATAGATTTTTATAGGGTAATGATGTCATTACATTATGGAAATTATGAATATTAAAAAGGCAGGAGGAGTTTCTTAAGGGATTAGGTAAGAGAGGAAGGGATCAAGACACGGGGGACTGCAAATGTGATTACCCACAATGAAAAACAGAAAAAACCCATGGAGGGGGTATGTACAATAATGAACTATAATAACCCTCTCTACGTCGTAAGTTCACTCCAGGTCACTTCTTTACTATTCCTGTGCAGGTGCTTATTTAGGGAAATTCCAGTCTGTTGTTCTGTGGTCCACATCCTGTTTGGGCATCCTGGTGGAACTACTTTCTGATTGGCTGAGTATTGTGGTCCTGTCTGAGACTAGATGGATGGGGTTACAGTTGAGTGCATGGACAAACATGCTGTTTCTATGGAAAATATGAGGAATAAGTCTGGGGACAGTGGCTAGTTAGAGGCAATGACTGGGATTCCATCACATGGACATGCCTGCTTTTTCTGTGAGAAATATGAGTTCAAAGACACACCTGTTATTCTAGTGAGTAGTGAGGCATATATGAAGTTAGACTATTCAGTGAGGGGAATGAAGCATGAGTAACTAGGCAGGGGCCATACTGTTCAGTGGGACCTATAAGTAAGTTAGAATATTGGGGCTGGGGGCAGCTTTATTAGGATTCCATCAAAAGTGGAAAGGAGAGTTCATTTCAAGGACTTTTCAAAAAATGGAGTATGCAAATTCATGGAGATAGGAGATGGTTATATTGAATCTAAACATCAATTATGTTTAGATTATATAAATTGATATTGACGACAAAAGGGAACCAACATTTCTGGATATTCTTTTCTCAGCTCCAGATATACCACTGCCTAACTAAAATCATTACAGGATGGAGTAAGATTGGAGAAGAAAGAGATTAAAGGGCTGTGTTTATCTATCTAACAGGAAAAGAGTAGATTCTTCAATAATCTAAATAGATGTGGGCAGCAGTGTGTTAGTAACCCAAATCAGGTTTCCAATACCTCTTTTCCTCCAGCTGCCATGGTTTCCCCTTTGTATTGGTGAGAAACTTCTACACTGAAGTGAATTTTCCGTAAATACTCCAAATGAGGGTTCAAATAGAGGTGGCACAGTGATAGAGTGCTAGGCCTGAAGTAAGACTCGTCTTCCTGAGTTAAAATCTGGCTTCAGACACCTACTGACTGTGTTACTCTGGGAAAGTCATTTTACTATGTTTGCCTCGGTTTCTCATCTTTAAAGTGAGCTGGACAAGGAAGGGGCAAACCTCTCAAGTCTCTTTGCCAAGAAAACTCCAAATGAGGTCACAGAGTGAGACACAACTGAAATGACTGAACAATGACAACAAACCATTTCATCCATAAGAACAAGGATTGGATTTATGATTTTCTCGGCAGGCAGAGCTGACATAATACACCAGGTATGATCAAACCCAGTGTGAGGGCAGCACAACTAGTGCTTCCGGGTTCTCTCTCTTTATAAAGTTTATGTTTATAATAGTTTTCTTGCCTATCTTATCACATGTTAATTCAAATGATTTTTGCAGTCAACTAAATTGCCAGATCTTTCTCAAACCAGTCTCTAATCATGCCTCCCCCATCTGGTATTTAGGAAGTTATTTTTTGAACCAAAGTATAAGACTTTACATGTCTTAAAATGTCTTTTACATATTCTTTAAAATGCCATTTTATGTTGCCCATAGATCCAGCCCATCAATCTGTTTTTTGTTCTTATTTCTGACTCTGATCTGATGTACCAGTCTATGAAATCTCACAAAAAGGAAGTTTAGTTTGTCATGACTTTCTCTTAATGATAGAATGCTGTGATTATTTTTTTGTGACCACTGCCTTAAAAAAAGGTCATTAATCATCCCTTGAATAATACAGTATAGAATATTGCCAGCCATTGGATGAGTTCACTTTCCTTTAGCATGCAGATTTGATGATCAGACCTGTGTCAAGGAGTAGGTACAAGAAAGTCAGCTCAACCCTCTCATTGTTAGTTTTGTCATTTATAAAAACTAAGATAATGGTATGTGTGTTTCTGATATACAGTGTGGCATTGCAGATAGAGCCCTGGTTTCAGAGTCAGGATTATATGGATTCAAGTCCTGTTTTTGTTACACACTAATGCTATAAACATGGCCAAATCATAAGTTCTCGGTGCCCTCACATAGCTCGGAAAGACTAGAAGTTACAAACTAGGGGGTTAATCCATATCTATGGAAGAAATGTTATGGATGTTCCCTGTAGTCATTTTTTTAAAGGAAAGTCAGATGGTTGACTAACAATGAGTCAGGATTGCAGACTGCCTTATTTGAAAATCTTTAATGGTTTAGTGAACAGAAAACTGGATCTAGAGGCAGAAGACTGGAATATTAATCCCCTGTTCCACCACTTAGTGATGTGTGACCTCAGGCATATTATTCCTCCTCTCCATCCCTCAGTTTCTTCCTCCATAAATTGAAGGGATTGACTAGATAATCTCTAATATCTCTTCCAAGAAAAAGTTTACCATCTTATTATCTTTTCTATTAGGACCTAGGAGACAAAGTACCTGGTGGTTTATGCCAAGGGTAAGAGTCCCTTCTCTTTCTCCTTCTAGAGTCAAGAGCGGCTATGCTCCCAGCTCTACTCATGACTGTCTGTAAATATGGGCAGGTCTGTTCACCTCTTTGACCTCAGCTTCATCATTTATAAAGTGTAAACAATTCTTTCCCCTGTCTACAGATTCATCTGGATCTTCAAATGAGACATAAACATTGAAAGTTGTTATTTTGTTGTTTTAACTCCCAGGTTCTTTTAATATAAGGCATTATATTTTTCTCTCAGATTTTGAATGAAACATGTGGGGCAGGGTTCAAATCTCAAGTATGAGCATGGACACAGGTTGCCTTTTTTATAGTTATCCTCTCCCAATCTCAGGTGAAAGAGTATCTATCTTAAGATGGGTGCATCCAGGTCAGAAGGAAAACCATGTGAATTCAGGAAGTGTGGAAGGCTCTGTTTCCATCAGATTGGAGTAAGCAGCATAGGAAAAATCTCCCATAAACTATTCTAATATTCTAGAGGATGGCCACACACACACACACACACACACACACACACACACACACAAAGAAAAACAGATCATTGACCCATGTGTGGCCATTTTATCAGCAGAAATGTACCAGGAATTGTTTATACAGTACATAGCTGTGATAATGTATAAAATGCCTAATTAGGAGTCCTGCAAACTGCTTTATACTCTTATGAGTTTTAAAATATCATTCTCCTAGCAGATTGTAACAGCATTTCAAAGTTAGTGAATTCTGTTTTAAGTTGTTCTATTAATATGTGCTCTAAGTCTTTTATGTTTAGCATTTCATTTATGAATAAGAATAAATTACCAGTCCCATACTTGATTCATAGTGTCCACAGAGTACCTTTTTACTTTCTGCATTTTGGCCAAACTCTACATGTGAAATTTATATTAAGCTACAAGTATTTTTTTTTTCCCTGGGGGCCCTGGGGTAGGATGTTTTACGAGCCAAATAATCTGAAGAAAAAGAACCTAACCACTCTCAGTAAAGGCCAGATTCTTCTCACCCTTCCCCTATCCTAGGACTATAATGAGTCAAATGAAATTCCTGGGTTCAGAGGAGAGAGACTTAAGTGGGAAAAAAAGATGCATGAAGTTCCCTATCCCCTGGAGTCCAGTAGAGATATCTCAAGGTTATATGTTTGCATGATCTTCATTTTTCAGGGAGGAAATATGAGGGTCAGAGTTCTTAAGAAAAAGGCATCCTAGTATACTGGAAATAGGAATGAATTTGGAGGCAGAGGAACTGAATTCAAATTGTGGCTCTGCTATTTATTCACTAGCATCGTTATCCATATGCAAGTGAATTCACCACATTGGGACTCAGTTTCCTCATCGAAATTGAGGGAGTTACAGTAGAAAAATCTTTGATCTTTTCCAGCTCAAATTATATATTCCCAAAGCTGATATATATTACAGCCACCCTGGTAGGTCATCTGAATACAGACTTACTCTTTCCAGAACGAAAGGCTCTCTTTTCATTTCCTAATCTCAGCCTTTTTTTTTTTTTTTGGTAATATACTCATGAACTCATTTCATCCACAAGGTAGAAGAGAAAAGTTATCTTCCTAGATATCCACAATGTGCATCATAATCAATGAATCTTAATCCAAAATCCTCTCACAATATGATGTATTCTCTTACATGGAGATGAGCTTAAAAATATATATTTTATTGATTTCTCTTATATTTAGTTCTCCAAAACTTTTCCTAGTATTTTGTTTTCCTGCCCCTGTCAGAGAGCCACCCCATACAAAAATAATAACTTTTTTAATGTGTTTTTCTCCCTCCTTGTCACCTTCTACTGAGGATTCTGGACAATACCTGCGTATTTCCACTGCAGTGTTTGTAAACACAGGATGTAATATCTAAGGCAGACAGACTAGATCTATTTAAAAAAAACAACTCTTTTCAGACAATTGGCTGTTGAACACATTTTGAATTTTAAAATGCAAACATTAACTATCCAAATGGCTTTTGTATTAGAACTGGGAGCCATGGGGAATAATGCTACTGTGTCAGGGGGAGAAGATGATTGGGTATGGATTGGGAGTGAGATTAAATTATTGATTATAATGTTCTAAGCATACTGGCATAAAACTCAGCAAGTGTTTTATTTTGTAATCTCCCAAGGAAAACCTATGATCTACAAGTTTTAAACGAGTATTCTATTTAAAAGCCCACATTCCTAATAGCCCATGTTTAATATAATCGTAAACATTTAGATATTCATGCAGAAATGCTGAATTGAAGAAACCAAGCAATGAATTGTATGTTAACAGGTTAAGGTATTTGATTTAGCGAGATTTCAAACCTCATTAGATTTGTGTCAGAAAGCAAAAACTAGTTCTAAGGGGACTGAAGTTAGAAAATGACAGATTTCAGTTCAGTATAAATAAAACTTTGTAGCATTTAGATCTGTTAAGCAAAAGAATTGAATGACTGAAGGGGAAGTGAATCCTTGGTTACTGGAGATGTTCTACTAGAGGCTTACCATAGGTCAAGGACAATAGTAAAAAATGTATGTATATACATGCATATATATATATATATATATATATATAATATGTGGTAGATTACCTACATATTATATATGTGTATGTATGTGTATGTATACATATATATTATATGTGTATAGGTATATGGATAGTATACATGTATGTATAATCACCCACACATAAGATGACACTTTAAGCATTACCATGTATAATTATCCTATTTGATCCTGATAACTGCAGTATAATACGAGGTAATCATTTTCTGTATCATTTCCAACTTACAGATGAGGAAAATGAGCCTGAGAGATAGTAAGTGATTAAGCAGCATTGTATAATAGAAAATGATTAATTAAATTAAACCATGAAAATTCTATTGAGACAATCTTAAATCATACAGTGGAAAGAGCACTAAATTTGGAGACAGAAGACCTGGGTTCAAATGCCCACTTCAGCATTGCCTGTGTGTTTTTTGAGTAAGTTTCATAATCTCTTTGCGCCTCACTTGTAAACTTTGAGTTTCCCAACTTGCAAAAATAAGGTGATTGTGCTAAAAATCCTTTCTAACTAACATGTCCTGTGACTCCATAACCTTGTCAGAGATCACGCTGCTAAAAAAAAGTGGTGAAATATAGTAGCTAGGAAAAATATTGGAGAGAGTGTTAGATGCAGAGTTAGGAAGATTTCAATTGGATTCCTGTTTTTGACACTTAATTTGTAACCCTGAGCAAATCATTTAGCCTTTCAGTGTGTTTCCTCATCTGTAAAATGGGCATTAATAATAGAACCTTCCCCCACAGAACTATTGTATCAAATAAGACAATACATGCAAAGTACGTTATAAATCTTTAAGTGTCATATGGATGGTAGCAATGGGCCAGTTAGGTGAGACAGTGGATAGAGTGCCAGGCCTGGAGTCAGGAAGACTTATCTTCCAGAGTTCAAATCTGGCCTTGGAAACTAACTGAGTAACCCTCGGCAAGTCACTTAATCCTATTTTCCTCAGTTTCTCATCTGTAAAATGAGCTAGAGAAGGAAATGCAAACTACTCCAGTATCTTTGCCAAGAAAACTCCAAATGGAGTCACAGAGTTGGATTCAAATGAAAAATGATTCAACAACAACAATAATTATTATTGAATTGATTTATTTGTTATAAAGATTTGTTTATCTTTGGGAAGGGAGGGGAAGGAAGAGGGAGAGAAAATAGCTGTTTGTTATTTAAAGAACTAAAATTTAATTAAATGTACATGCATATAGACACACATATACCTACATATATATATATATATGTATGTATGTATATATATATATGTATGTATGTATGTATGTATGTATGTATGTATAAAGCATGCTACCAGAGTAAGGATTCATGCTTCAGGTAGAGTTTAAACTACATAACCTTGGAGGTGCCTTTGAATTCTAGACTTCGGGTATAATATGCATATGTGCATGCTGCCATAGCAGAGATCCTTGCTTCATGTAGAGCTTGAAATTTATGACCTTTGAAATTTGAACTTCTGATATTCTGTCATCATGCAGTCAGGTTCAGTGAGAGTCACTTGGAAATTTTAAAGATTATTTCTCCTTAATGACTAACATTTCTGTTCCTATCCTTTAACCTCTTCTGCCCCATCCCCAGCATAAACCCTTGGGCATGACTATAAGTAGAAGAGTCTTGATTTGGGAATCCCTTCTTGTCTTTTCTTTACCTTTGGTTTCAAGTTTTATTCCTCCATTTGTTTCTGATACCTTTTCGTATAGAGGCTCTCTGGCAGGCCTGACAAGGTTAACCAATTCTGGAAGATAGTGTCTTGGTGGCAGTTCTTCTGCCAGTGCTCTGATCTCTTCAAAATGGCAAGGCTGTTGATTACATTTCAATGGCATTGTTTGCAAATAAATGATGATTTGGCCCTTCTTGAAAAAAGATCTCTCCACTAGAGTTGGTAATCATTATACTCCCAATCACATAATGATCAGACTATATATGATTTCTGGAAGCCACCTCCCCCTACCCACTCAATAAACTTAAAACTAGCCCTCACTAAATGAATAATAGCCTTAGGAGGATGAAGCTTTAAGATATTCACAACAAACCTTCAGTGAAAACAAAAATAAACACACAGCATTAATTGACTTAAGAGAAATTTAAATTAAATAAAAGTGATAAAGGCAATATGCTTTAATAATAAAAATAAAATACACACTGGGCTCAGAATCAGAAAAAATTAGGTTAAAGTCAGACTCATAGAATGCCAGAGTCTGTCCAGTCTGCCCATACTTAAAAATAAATTCTCTCCACAACATACTCAAGTGGTCATCCAACTATTGTTTCAAAGATTTTTCCATGAGGGAGGCCCTCCTGAGGAAGTCCATTTAACTTTTTCAATAACTCAAATGCTTAGGGCTTCCCCAACCAAATGTCTACCTGGGGCAAGAGGGGAGCCTAAATTTAAATCTTCACAACATTTATTCATCCACCAGTTCTGCTCTCTGGGGTCAAAGTCGAATTCTTCTTTACATGACCAGTCCTCAAAAATTTGAATAAAGCTTTCATATACCCAAGTTGAATACCACTAGTTCCTTCAGCCATTCTTCAAGTACCTTGAACTTCAAAGTTCTTCCCCATCTTAGTTGTCTTTCTTTAAACACCCTCTAATTTTCTGATTGCTGTTCAGTCATTTCAGTTTTGTCCAACTCTCTGTGACCCCACTTGGTGTTTTCTTGGCAAAGATACTAGAATGATTTGCCATTTCCTTCTGAGGAAACTGAAGGGTTAAGTGATTCACACAGCTGGTAACTTTCTAAAACCAGATTTGAACCCATGAAGATGGACAAGTCTCTAGGCCCAGCACTGTGCCACTCAACTGTCCAGTTTTCTGATGCCTTCCCTAACATGTGAGTTAGAATTGATGATGTTGCCTTTCAGGAAGTCTGATCCAACAAAGTAGAATGTATTTATATTCCACAAACCCTTCCTTGTTGTTTGGTTTTGGAGAAGATTTATTTATTCAGCTATTTTTGTCTCTCTGGGTGTTAATTTCCTCATCTATAAAATTTTGGGGGAGGGGTTTACTTGAAGATCTCTAAAGTCTTCCCCAGTTATGACTTTCTAAAATTTTAAATGTAAAGATCTCCAAAAGTACCATAATTGAGAGAGAGAGAGAGAGAAAGAGAGAGAGAGAAAGAGAGAGAGAGACAGAGAGAGAGATCAGGAAAATGCATTGCATTGGCCTTAGCACCAAGAGTTCTGGGATAACATTTTACCTTCTGCAATTAATTACCTATTCAATCTTGGCCAAGTTGCCCTAGGCCTTGGTTTCCTCCCTCTCCTCTGTGCATACGTGTGTGTATGTGGTGGGGCGTAAGGGGAAGGCAGGGAACGGATTATATGACTTCCAACATTTTATGTCAACCCTTCCCACCTTATGTGACCCCAACCACAAACACTACAGGGGCTACTTGCACCACAGGAAGACCTATAGTCCTCACTCTGCTTTGTTGATCATAGCTGGCATTTTCATAGTGCTTTAAAGTTTGAAAGCTGCTTTTATAAATTATAATAATAGAGTTTCACACTAAATTTATTGCAGAGAACTTAAGTAAAAGACGCAACATAAATGAATCTTCATCTCCTATTCGAAAGTTACATAGACTGAAGAGCTAAGATTATGACATGCTAGAGAAACTGAGGCATGAAAACATCATCCTAGAAGAAACTGAACCCAGGAGTCCTGTCTGAGTCAGGGGCTGATTATCTAATCACACTTCCTTTTTATACCAAGTTACACCTGCTCTTAATTGCTTTCTTTATTTCTATTTGTATTTTTAGCCTGGAGGAGTGCTAGGAGGATTAATTACAGTAGTTAATGTTTCCATTTGAAGGGAGATGATACCTTATAAGTGCTAAATATTATTATATTTAATAGAATTAAATTGGTTTAAAAGAGGCAACTGGTGCATTTCAAATGTCTCATTGAAGCCCCAGCAAACTCCAACACCTCCCATTAAGTAATCGAGATAAAGTAATGGAGATACAATCTCAGCCAAGTCATATATAAAAGGATTTCAACATTGAGTGTCTCTCTCGCATTACTAATAAGCCACAGATATATGCAATACATCGGGTAGCTGCAGACGTGCTGATGAGGAATGAATTAATTACCCAGTTATCCCAAACGGCAACTATTTTATTATATACATGATTTCCGTATTTTTAGCAGTCATTTTTTAAACTGTAGGAGTTCATTCACAGAGAAAAATACCATGAAATTGGAACTATTCACTATCAGGTTTAGCTACTGGTGTTAATATATTTTCCCATCCTGTCTCTGTATCACTGAAGGAAACAACCTTTGGGGGGTAGTGAAGGATTAAAAATACTTTTTTCAAAACTGTTCTTTATTTCCAAGTGTTATGGCATTTCTAAATGGTTTTGCATATTAATTTTTGATCATTTATATTCTGTTATCTAATGGACTTGGGCATAGACATGGAAAGGGAGGAAAACTGTACAGCATGAGCAGGAATGGATTGGTATATGAACTGATTTAGTGGACTAAACAGCCACACTGATGAAACCAAAATTATTGAAGTATAAAACAGAGAAATATTCAAGGATACTAATAAAAACAAGCCATTAAATTTTGTTTTATGGGTAACCAAACCTTAAGGAGATAGAATCAGAGACATTCAAAGAACTGAAAGAGACCTTAGATATTGTAGCTCAACCCCTTCATGTTACAGAGGAGGAAAATGAGTCCTGTGGTCATGCAAATAGAAGGGGACAGATTTAGAATTTTTCTAATTCCCTTTATTCAGTTATAGGTGTTCTAAGACAATCCACAATTTAAAGTAGTTCTTAGTATAGAGTGCTGGGTCTGGAGTCAGGAAGACATGAGTATTACTCCAACCTTGGATACTCACTAACTGAATATCCCTAGACAAGTCACTTAACAATTTGGGATCCATATATGCCAATGCTGAAGAGGTGAAGTCAGTGGCAATATTGAATTTTTAGAAACTTAATAGTTGGCTAAAAATGATCAGCTTTCAGATAGAAGTATGAAAATCTCCAATTGTGACAGCAATGCAAAAAGTATTTGTATGTGTGTGTACATCATTCCCCTCCAAGGCTTAGCACAGTGCCTGGCACATAGTAGGTATTGAATAAATATTTACTGATTGACTACCTACTTTAGAACTTTCAGTGGTTTCCTGTTACCTCTAGGAAAAAAAAGGAAGAAAGAAAAGGGAATTCCTCCATTTGATTATTAAAAGTCAATCATAACCTAGATCAATTCTATTTTCCCAGGCTTATTTCATGCTATTGGCCTTCAAGTATATTCCACAGGACATCTGTGTTTATAAAATTCATTGTCTCTTCAACTCTGTCTCTGATATCCTTTAACTTTATTCTAGGCTCAGCTCATGTATCGCCTCCTCTGGGAATTCTTTTCTCAGTTCCACAGTTTTGATTAATCTCTTTGTGGTTGTTCAGTCATTTTCCAGTTCTATCTGACTCTTCGTGACCACCTTTGGGGTTTTCTTAGCAAAGATACTAGAGTGGTTTGCCATTTCTTCTCCCGACTGAGGATCATTTTACAGATGAGAAACTAAGACAAACAGGGTTATGTGACTTGCCCAGGGTCCCTCAGCTAGTAAGTGTCTGAGTCTGGATTTGAACTCGTGAAGATAAGTCTTCCTGATTCCAAGCACTGTGCTACCTACTTCGGCCTCAAGTTATCACATTTATGAATATGTGTACATGTGTTCTTGCAGAGCAGAAGCTTTTGAGCAAGAACTTTTCCAGTACTTGCATATTTAATCACCTAATCACCGCCCTTTAGATAGAATTATATTTACTTAATAATAATATTAACATTAATAATTAGCATTAATATAGCAATTACTATATACCAGTCACTATGCTAAATGCTTTATAATTATTATCAAATTTGGTCCTCACAACAACCCTGGTAGGTAGGAGTTATTATCCCCATTTCAAAGGTGAGAAACAGAGACTCACAGAAGTTAAGGAACTTGCCCAAGATCACACAGCTAATAAGATCTTCCTGATTCCAAGTCCAGCACTCTATCCACTATTCCTGTGCCACCTAAATGCCTAATTAGATCAGATTGGATTGGATCATCGATAAACATGTTTGGGCAGTGAAACAGCCTGTATTTAATTCCATTCAGCTCAGGTGGGCTCAGTTCAATTCAATTACATAGATGTTTATTATGTACCTATTAAGTGTCAGTCTCTATGCTCAGTGATATCTGACCTTTGGCACATTACTCCTCTCAAATTTCTTTATTGTAAAATGAGAGAATTTGACTATATGATTTCTAAAGCCTTTGAAAAACTAACATTTGTCCTAAGTCCTCATCCAGCTCTAAAGATCTATGTTCTAGGCTCCCTTCTGATTCTAATATTTTGTAATTCTGTGATAAATATTTGCTATTTAATACACTTGCTTCTTAATAACTAAACTCATTGGGTCACAAAAAGCTTATATTTTAAAAAATCCATTGAATCTCCTGGACTAAACCTCTATTTCCTATTGTATTTCTATTCCTATGTATTTCTAATGTTTTATATAATAAACTTAAATATTCCAAGGGTGCTTTGTCTTCTCTGTATTTCAATGGAAGGTTGAATATACAGGTTATGCACTTTCTCTCTCTAGAAGTCCTTGAAATAATAGTCTACTACTATGTCAGTTACAAGCCCATTCTCACCTCCACTGCCCTTGGAGATATGATAAGAGAAAGTTGAAGCATCTCTCGATTGCCTAAAGACTCATTTCGTAGATATCAAGGAAGGTAATGGAATTTCAAAAGTGACGTCTGAAAAATCCTTCTTCAGTATATTGGTTCAAATATAGTTCCTCAGTTATACTCTGCACAATTAAAATAAGATCGCTTTGAAAGGGAAAAAAAATTAAAACATATACACAGGTTATGCCCTGAAAGGTAATACTAATATCCCTCTCAGTCTAATTTTAAAACATACTAATTTCTTCTAGAGAACATATATAGAGGAAAAGCAAAGTCTGCATTTGAATCAGTACAGTATTTGGTGAAGTATTTCTTTTCCCACTTCTTTATTTTCAATTTAGACAAATAATACTTAAGGAAAATAAACTCAGTTTGCTCAATGTACAGAAAAAGAAAGTTTGAGTGAACTAACATCCTTTTCCCCCTTCCTTCCCTTCTTCTTTCCTTCTTCCTTTTTTCCTTCCTTCTTTCCTTCTTTCTTTCCTTATTTCTTTTCCCTTCTTCCTTTCTTTTTTCCTTCCTTCCTTCCCTCCTTTCCTTCCTCTTTCTTCCTTCCTTCCTCCTTCCCTTTCTTTCTTTTTTCTTTCTTTCTCTCTTTCTATATATGTATATATATATATAGTATAGCATGAAACCTACAGGATTTCCAAGAGTGACTTTGTCAGAGAATGAAGTAGAGGCCTGGAGGAGGCAGACTAATTAATGTGTATATTAACTTCATGCAAATTTGAAGTTCCTTAGTTCCTCTTAAAGGATAACAGAATTTGCCAAATGGTTAATGTTCTTTGGGTGAATGGTTTAATAAAGACCTAGTAGTAAAACCAAAAGATTATTGAGCTATCAATCAATCAATCTTCAACCATTTATGAAATGCTCAGTTATGTGTCAGGAGCTCTGCTGAGTGCTAGGGATCAAAGAGAAAAAGTAAAATTCTTTCTACCCTGAAATAACTTCCATTATCTCTATACATACATTCAAATATGAGACAAAATGTACATATATAAGTAAACACATAACACAAAGGAGGGAGATGAAATTAATCTTAGAGAGGAAGGCACTAATATATGGGGAGGAAGTTTTGAGCAGACCAGGAAAGACTTGAAAGAAACCAGGGATTCCATGAGATGGAGGTAATGATGGAGAATATTCTGGGTAAGGGAGGCAGTCAGTGTAAAAGTAAAGAACCAAGAAATGGAACCTCGTATGTTAGGAATAGCAAGAAATATTTCAAATGTACCATCTATTATAGGGAAAATTTAATTTAAATTATTATGGCTACATAAATTGTGTTTTATGAATGAAAGGAAGTGCCATTATGCTGTTAGAGATTAAAAAAATATACGACTTCAAAAAGTCATGGAAAGACTTATTTGAACTGATGCAGAGTGAAGTAAGGATAACCAGGTGAATAGTTTGTACTATCATACCAATATTATAAAAATGAACAATTGTGAAGATCTGTATAAAACAATTAAGAATGAAATAAGCAGAGAATTAGAACAATTTATACAATAACTAAATTGTAAAGCTAACAACTTTGAGAAGTTTAATTACCACGATCAGTACAATGACCATTCATGATTCCAGAGGACCAATAGTGAAATATGCTATTCAGTGACAGAGGTGATGAATTTAGGATGCAGAATAAAAAAATATCTATTTTATATATCATCTTTTGTATATGGTCTTTGATGTTTTGCTGGATCATGCATATTTGTTACACAGAATTTACCCCCCCTGCCCCAATGGTGTTAGATTGGGAGAGAGTGAAAAATAAATTTCTCTTATTTTTTTAATTAGAGATTGGAAGGAGGGTGCTGTGGATATGGAATATAACCTGCACTTTCAGATGAGGCCACTGTACTATTAGTTTGATTAATTGTCCTATTTTGTCATAAAATAACCTTTCATGGAGTGGGAATGATCTGTAAATGCTCAAATATTAAAACAAAAACACATATCAATACAGCTTTAGAAAATATGTAATACTCATTCAACAAATATTTTATTAAGTTTCTATGAGGTGAAGGTTCTAAACTTAGCAATGAGGGTGAAAAGAGGAAAGTTAAAAGACACAATCCCTTTCTTCAATAAGTTTACCAGCTAAATGGTGGATAGGTAGTTGGTATGTGAACAGATAAGTATCATGTGTAGTAGAATGTGATGGGGGTAAAAAAATATATACCCAATGAGGTCAAAAATAAACACCCAATATTTTCAGTTAGAACAGAGAAGGCTTCATAGAGGAGATGGTACCTAAGCTAGACACTAGGAAGGGAAAAATTTCAAAGTGGGAAGACAAGTCAGAATTAGACCATGAAGAGCTTTGAATAGGTTTTAATATTAATCCTATAAATATTATTCAACATTGTGAGTAATGATGCAATTCACTTCAAATCAACCAAAAATATGTCAAGACCTGACTGAATGGAGATTATCATGCTTGGCACTGGGGGAGAGGTACTATTTTAATAAGAAATGATCCTTGCTCACCTAGTGTTTATGTTCTACCATCAGATAATCCAGATACAGGAATGATGATAAACATTATTACATAGAATTGCATTATCAAGATGAAAATAAAAGTTTTGTATGAAGGAAAAGGAGAAAGGTTATCTCCTCTAAGATCAGCTTGGGAGTAATGTAGCTAGCTAGTGGATTTATACATTGCAAAGTTTTCTTGGACAGATCTGTTGAAAATGGATTGTGAAGGGGAAAACTGGAAAAAGGGGGGGACTATTTCGGATACTACTAAAATATCCAGGTGAGAGTTAATGAAGGCCTGACCAAGAATCTTGACAGTAGAAAAGATGGATACGAGTGATATTTCAGAGAGAAAAAATGATGGGATTTGGAGACTAGTTGGAGAGAGGAAAGGGGAAGGCAATATAGAAGAATCATAGACAACTACAGGGTTCCAAGCCTGGTTGAATAGGGAAAGGGTGGTACCATCAACATGTTTCACTACAGTAAGCTATTTGCAAATATCAAAACATAGAAAAAAATTTAATGTTGGCTAATCAGAAGCCAAAAGATTTCTGGAAATAGCATCATCAGATTTATTATGGTTCAGATCTGTTTGTGTTTGCAATGCATAAATTCAAATGGAAATAAATTATCTTTGGGATGGCAATGCATTTCTTCTCTTTTGCAGAGTTCCTTCTGACAGCCAAGCTTAATTTATGCTATTATTTGGTATATTTTTATCAGGTGACTTTTACTCTGCTGTTTGGGAAATCCAGCTCTTACTTCCTAACATGATATTA
Organism: Notamacropus eugenii; assembly: GCF_028372415.1. Classification (NCBI taxonomy): domain Eukaryota; kingdom Metazoa; phylum Chordata; class Mammalia; order Diprotodontia; family Macropodidae; genus Notamacropus; species Notamacropus eugenii. The sequence goes on from NC_092872.1 coordinate 685,738,143, forward strand.
CAATTTATTAGCATTCCAATTAAAAACATAATTTATCTATAACCTTCAAGTTTATTATTTATATTGCACCATCCTAATAGCTAATAAATCATTTGTAATTGACTTTAATACCAAAAAGCTAAATACCAAGCCCTACAATAATCTGAAAATGATGGGCTATGCAAATAGACCTGCCTTTGCTGCTACAAATTGAAGTTAAAGGCAAATGCTTTGAGTGATCCATGAGGCAAAAGGTTTAACAACATGAAAAGAAGATCTTCTGATACAATAAATAAAAAAATGACTCATTCCTTCTGCCCAAGGGATGGCTTCTAATTAATCAATTTTCAAATAATCTTTAATAGCAAACATAATTAGTGAAGAAAAAAACAATCAGCTGTGATATCCTCCTTAGTTTGCTTATAGAGTTCCTTTATCTAAAGGAAATCACATATCTAGGATAACAGAGTATGGATGATATTCATCAGTTATATTCATTCCTCCCAATCTCTAGTACAAATTTGGTCCTAAATGAATCACAGTATGTCCAAATCACATTTCTCCTTTTTCTCTATCTAATATTTATTTACACATTAAAGATTTCATTATTGACCACAACTGAGTTGTGAATGCTTGTACTTCTCATCAGGGTCATGGTTTAGGGGATTAGCCAGGAAAGTTTAGCTAATGGGTTGCTTTTTCAACAAGAAAGTCCTGTGCCCATAGGAAGAGGATGCTGGAAGCCCTAATCTCCTTCAGCATACTGCATAACCGCTGTTGATTAGGAAGCAACTTGTTGGCAAGAAGACTCAGCAGGCACAACCCCAGGAGGTCTCCTTTTCCTGTTTTTTTTTTTTTTGTTTGTTTCTGTGTGTTAAAGAGCAAGTCAGTCTTGAGAAGGCTCAGATAAGAATACAAGAAGCAGATGTAGGGGAAAAATAATTAGGATGATTTGGAAATAAGAAGTGAGTATATTAATACTATGTCATTTTAAACAAGTGTCGAACTCAATCAAGTTGAACTTGACACAAAGAAAAATATATAGTAATTTCACGGTAATGCAACACTGTTTTCATATAATTATGTGGTAATCCACAAGAAAAATCAGCTTCCTCTGAGAACTGCATTCCTTTTTTGTTCCACATTTTCCTGATATGCAGGCTGGAAAATACAGGCTCAGTCCTACAATGAAAATTTCATAAAGATAATTCTGAAATACAGCAAATCCTTTCTATTTATTTCAAGTTTAGTCATGAATACCTTAAGCAGCCCATGCTTCAATCAGAACTCATTTTTCATAATAAAGAAAAAGGATCCAAATATCAGAGAGAGCCTAATAATATGGAAGTAAGTCAGTTTATTGAGATGAATTTCAATCAGCTAATCACTCATATAAAAAAATGTAATTCAGGGGATTCAGTGGCTTGCTGTCCTACTACAGACTAACTCGTGACTGGTCACTGGGTTGCAGATCAGCCCCACTTCTCCAAATCTCCACCTGGAATTCCACACTGTGATCATTCTGGGCTCTGTCAGATCTTAGCCGCTACCATGAATACCAAATTATCTCTCACCAACCTCTAGACAAGAGCTGGGCTTAGACTGAAAAAACTGAAGTCACAGCCTTTCTGTAAATAAGAAAAATCAAAGAACTTCAATATAGGAAGTGACACCATAGTTGCCCTCTTTAGCACAGGCAGGAAAGGTGGTGCCACTCAAGTGGTAGACAGAGAATGAGAATGAGAAAAGACTGGGATGAAAACTTCACTCTCTTGAGACAAAAATTTCTTTACATTCATGGAAAACTCAAGATTGGCTGATGAGTTTGGCATTTCTGGTTTTTTTTTCTTTTGTTTTTGTTTCTTCCACCAAAAGGGAAATGAGGGTTCCTCACTCCCTCCCCAAAAGTAAGACAAGAACAAAAATAAACAATGTGAATCTGCAGGATATAGAGAGAGATGAATATAAAGATATAAAGAGAATAGAAATCTCTAATCAACAAAACCATAGAAGGAGCTGGAAATAATAAATCAATAAGCATTTATTAAGCTCTTGCTATGCATTAAGAGGGCTGAGTTCATCTGTGAGTCAGTTCTGTTAGAACATGAATAATATTCAGCTTGATAGAAAATGTGCTAAGCTGTAGGAATATAAAGACAAAAATTACAAAAATCCCAGTGCTTATATTTCATAGTGGAAGACAATGGGTGTACGTACAAGCTCATATGAAATGTATTCAAAATGAATAAAAGATGGATGTGGGTGGGGGTATTCTAGAAGCTGAGCAGACAGCTCAGGGTAGTGCTGGAGATAAATTCTGAAGAAAAATAAGGATGTCAAAAGGAAGAGGTGAGGTAGAAGTATGTAGGGGGCAGCCAGGGTAAAGGCGCAGAGATAAGAGTTGAAGGGTCGTGTGTGGTCAGTGTGGCTGGATAGCAAAGTACAAGAAGGAAAATAAAATGTAAGAAGACTGGAAAGGTTGTAAGGGGACAAAATTTGAAGACCTTTAAATGTCAAAAAAGAGGAGTTTATACTTGATTCTTCAAGCAATGGAGAACCATAGGGAGCCATGGTACTGGGGGATGGGGGGCATGATCAGACCTGCACTTTTGGAAAATCACTTTAATAGCTATGTGAGGGATGGATTGGAGCTATTGCAGTCAAAACACAATAGCTGTAGGAGGTGTAATCATGGAGGCAGAGGAAGGAGTGTTCTTTGACCATCATTTAAGCAGGAACAAAGTGCAAGGAAAAGAGGCTTATCTGGTAGAACAACAAAGAGGAGAAAGAATACAGACCAAGAATTACAAGAAACCAAGAATTACAGGAATACCAAGAACGGCTGCTGGTAAACAGGGATCCTCTGAATTGTTTCTGAAAGGTATAATTCAGACTGAGTAGAAGCCAAGGATGGTAGCCAACTAATTCTGTATTGAGGAGTCTCCTGAGATCCAGGGTCAAGGGTTATATTCTGAATCAGAGAACAGAGAAAGACTGATAATGTTCTCATGAAGTATGCAAAAAAAAAAAAAAAAAGTACATAAAAAAGTAATTGCAGTATGTGTTGGAGGATGGACTTAAACCTAAATAATTCTTGATTTGGAGGTTGATTCTCTATCCACCCTATATGATACCTCACATATGATTTTACATTGCATTTTTTTGTATAGATCATATCTCCTTTCCCCACTGTCAGTTCCAGGAGAACAGACCACTTCTTATCTGAACTTTTCATCTTCTCAAGTGCATATCACAGCACTCTGCCTACAAGAGGTGCTTAATAAATGCTCATCAAATAGAAATGTATCAGAGTGGTCTAGCTGTGAATGAACACACAGATGTGCTGATTTGCCCACTTGAGCAAGGAGTGTGTTATGCTCTTAGCAGGCTAGTGCTAAAGGCAAGTAGGAGTCAGAGTGAACAATGGGGAGGTCCAATGGGCTTATCCTGACTTACTATTACTGATTTATAGGATCCATTGCCTTCTTCTCATCATATCAGGAGAGCACTGTGGAATTCCTATTGAACCATCCCATTGTTGCATTTGCTTTTACTCCCCAAAGTAATCTGGTTATATAAAAAATGTAGACCTGAGTGAGTTTTGCCCAAAGGTTATCTGTGGCACCTCCATATGGTTAAGCGTTCATGATTTGGTTAGACAAGGGAGCTCACAGTCAGTTAGACAGCCACAGAAGTCCTGACATTGTCTTTAGGGAGTGCAAGCACATGGGCATGATCAGCAAAGGTTAAGAGAATAACTTCAAGGAACAGCAGCTATTCCAAGACACTGAGGAAAAATTAGAAACCACCAGCTGGTGCGAATCAAGGAAAATATGCTGCTAAAAGGTGGGGGAACAAGTTGTTTACAGATAACGCAGCTTCATAACAGCTTTCATAGACATGTTTCTCCCCCACCCTCCCCTCCTCCTTCCAAATCCTTCATAAGGGAGCAGAATGAATGGATAGAAAATGTGAAAAGAAACGTGCCTGATTCAAAAGGATGTCTTGTGATTTCCCTTCAGTTTAATAAGTAATGGGCAGAATGGATCTCATCATATCCACAATAAGAGCCTGTCATCCACGCTACTCAAAACCTTAAGCCCATTTTCTTCTGTTTTCTACCTTACTGCCAAGCTCACAAGCCTCCCCTTGATAGTTAAATCTCTTTTTTCCCAAAAATGAGTCCCACTGGTATTGAAGATAGCCCTAGGAAAACAGAAGCCCAATACAGAGAGCCCAAGGCAAAGCTATTGCCCAGCATCTAGGCCAGAGAGTGCTGAGTTAACCTATGCGTCAATGCCATTAGGAAATTTATAACATTCAGCCTGATAGGATGTCTCTCTGTAGTATTCTGAAAGTTTTCTCACCTCCCTACCTTACATTCCTTGAGGCAAGGACTGTGCAATACCTGCCATAGAAGCTCAAAGCTAAAATGGAAGATTGAATGTAGAGAACGGATTCCATTTAAGTAAGTGGTCACTCACCCTCCATTTAAGGCTTCCGGTCTTGGAGAGTGCACTACTTCCTCCCTCCCCCAAAGGCAGCACATTCTATTTTGGATAGCTCAGATGATGAGGTTTGCTTCACACTGAACTAAATCTGCCTCTCTGAAACTTTGATACTTTGCTCCTAGTTTTGCTCTCTGTGGCCAAGCAAAATAAGTTTTATCTGTTTCTACAAAGCCCTTCAAATACATGGGGAGATATATCAGGTTCCCTGCCCAACATCTGTCTTCCCTTTTCCGGGCTAAATAAATCCAGGTCTTTCAACTGAACCTTTTATGGCATGATCTCCAATACCTTCACCAACCTGTTTTATCTACTTTTTCAACTCCAGTTTGTGAATGCCCTTCATAAAATGTAAAATGTAGCACTAAACCAATCTAAGTGTACAATGATTGAAAGTACACCAGAACGATACAATCCTTCATTCTCTCATTTTTGTTGTTGTTTAGTGGCTTTTTAATTGTGTTCAAATCTTTGTGACCCCATATGGGGTTTTATTGGCAAAGATACGGGTAATGGTTAAGCATTTCCTTCTCCAGCTCATCTTACAGATGAGGAAACTGAGGCAAACAGGCTTAAGTGAATTTCCTGGGGTCACATAGCTAGTAAGTATCTGAAGTCAGATTTAAACTCAAGGAGATGAGTCTTCCTGACTCCAGACCCAGTACTCTATCCATTGAGCCACCTCGCTGCCCTTCACTCTTTCATAATATCTAACAAAACAATAGAAACATGGTAGAACTAAGCAAGTATTCTTTTTAAATTTTAATTTACTAAAAGCATCATGGAACTATATCTGGGAAGGACATCAGAGGTCATCTAATCCAATCCTGTCATTTAACAGATAAGGAAACTGAAGACTAGAGAGTTAAATGACTTACTTAAGGTCACACAGGTAGAAAAGAGATGGAATTTGAACCCAAGATCCTTGACTCCAACATCAGTATTCTGTACCTGTTCCATACTGCCTCATTAGTTTTACTAGCCTTCCCAAGAGCTAGGAAGCAGCTACCCTTAAGTAGCTGTTTACTAGCCTAGATAGATAGATAGATGGATGGATGGAGAGAGGGAGGAAGGGAGGGAGGGAGGGAGAGAGAGAGAGAGAAAGATAGATAGATGGTAGACAGATAGATAGATAGATAGATAGATAGATAGATAGATAGATAGATAGATAGATGGATAGATAGATAGATGGATAGATATACTATCTGATGTGTTCCCTTTTCTGGCTAGAAAGCGTTATTTCTTACATACATATCTCACTGAGTTTATCCAACCAGGTTGGATATTAATAGCTAACATTGTTTGTATAGCACTTACTATGTGGCAGAGACTGTGCTAAGTATTTAACAATTATTATCTCATTGGATCTTCATAACAGCCTTTGTAGGTAGGTGCTATTGTTATCTTCATATTACAAATGAAGAAAATAAAGTTAAGTGACCTGCCTAGAGTCACACAGCTGATAAGTGTCTGAGGCTGGGTTTTGAACTCAGGTCTGAGCACTCTATCCACTGCAGCAATTAGCTGCAACTAGGATTCAACAAATCCATTTGGTATTAGTTGACCCTCACATGATATATTCCCCTAAATAACTGCTCAATTCTCCCAATCTCACATCTAGCTCCTTCTGAAAGAGGAAACATTGGTTTGGGGGGTTGTTTTTGCTGCTGTTTTAATTTTTTGTGGGAGAAGTTATACCTTGAAGTCACAACAATTAGATCATCAATTCTAAAAGTAACTAATACATAATTTCTAACAGAAGTTGCCATATTAGAGATCATTCTCTCCCTGGATATGTCTGAAGATCTCCATGAGTTGAACCATACCCTCTGTAATGCCAGGGAACTGGAGACATGAGTTTTGTGAGTCTCCAGGAATGCAAAGGAATTCAAGACCCCTCAAGTTTAGCTATCAAAGATAATATACTATGAAACTTTTATTATTTTTCCCACCCACATCATTTCTAAATTAAGATACATTTGGCTTTGGGCATAAGCACTATTGTTCACACAGTGATTATGAAGAAATAATGCAAGTGGGAATTTTTCATAAGCTTTGTCTCCAACAGACAATTACTGAGCTTTCTTTTGAAAAAAGTTACAACAGTTTGAGTAAAGATTTTGTGGAATCCTTCAAAAGATGGAGATAAACTTATATTCACTGAGTATATATTTGTACAGCCATAAAATATAAAGTTAGCTTAAGGTGGTTCTCAGTTTTATTTGGATTGACTTCTCTTTCATACTGGAATTATCAGGATGCAAGAATCCTGAGGCATGGGTTCTTTAAGATGCCAGACTTGGAGAAGGTCAAGTGTGTAGGGGACATTAAAAAAATGCAATGTCAAAAAGAGCCAGTAAAATATTTATTCTTATCTAATAGTAATCTATTTGGATAGCTACTGAACTTGGTTCCATGTGGTAGTTTTCCTTTTCCTTTTGTCCTGCTGGGTTTGATCAGTTCATCCTGGCACCACGCCACACTTGAACTAGTCTTTGATCATGGGCTTCGTTCATGGTCTTCCTCTGAGTTTTAAAAACTCAACTTCATTCTCTTCCAGATACTTCTTTGTACCACCCTCCCCTAGACTCACACAAACAAACACTTAATCCCTGTTTCCTTAAGCAGAAACATATGGATGCATACTAGTGGCTCTTGGTGTCCAAAACACATCTCTAGTAGGTCTTATCAATGAATGGTTCACTGCTGATCTGGCTCAAATGGGACACAGATGCCCTCTGCTGGTTTCTGCTGGTTAACTCCTAGCCTCCCAATACCTATGTAAGGGCTCTGATAGGAATATCTTTTCAATGAGAGGTGGGAGAAATATTTGAATTCTTTGAAAGGGTAAAGAATCTGAGCTCAATTGCAGGTCATATAAGTAACGGATTTTCCCTACCTGCTAAATGGAGTGCAATAGTTATTTTCAAAGTTAATGCCAGTATATTCTATCAAAAAGTCAATACATCATGGATCTGCTATACATCAGTTTGGAAACTCCCTCCACCAACAAAGATGCATCCCATCTATAATTTAGTGCATAAATCTTAGTTGCCTGAGGCTCAGGAGAGGTGAAGTAACTTCTCTATGGTCCTACAGCTAGCTGGAGTCAGAAACAGGATACAAACCAGGGTCTTCCTCATTCCAAAGTCAAATGTTCAATCCATTATGCCACATTGCCTTCCCTATTCAAAAGTACCAATTTCCCTTTTTTACCTTCTATTTATATAAAATAAAAACGTATCCCCATAACTCCATAAAGATCAAGAGATGTTGACTAAACTTCATTTGTTACACTATCATCATCTCAATTTATCTGCCACAAAATGTTAATTTCAAATAAAGTAAACAGTGTGATTAAATTTCACCACCAAATGATTTCATTGATCTTACAGTCTCTTAAGTAGCAAAAGAGAGCAAAGGACCTACTTTCCAATCCTTACTCACCTGTGTTTTCTTGGTCAAGGCACTAAATGTCTCTGTGTCTCAGTTACATTATCTGTAAAATGAAGGGATCAGAACAGAGTTTTTTTCTACCTACAAATCTCTGATCCTTTGAACTTATGAACTCTACACTAAATTCAATGTGGTCAAACAAGAACAGGAAAAAATGTAAAGGAAACTGTACCTAGAATTCTAAATCACTTCTCTCCCTCACTCAATCCTATGTTCTTTTAGATTTTAGCCTTTTCTTTCTTCCTTCCCCTTTACCATCCAATATAAAAGCTTAAACACACATTACTAATTTTACAATAGCCGCCAGTAAGGATATATAATTTGCTTTACAAAATCTACTTTCACAGTTTCCTATTTATATATATAAATGTCCAAATTGAATGCAAGCCCTTTTTCTGGACCGGGTCTATGTAGTTTTAATTTGTATCTTCACCACCTAGCAAATAGTAGGGATGTGTGTGTGTGTGTGTGTGTGTATCTAAATTGAAGTGAATTGTGCTCTAAATTTATGTGAGTAAGTAGAAGGGACTTTGGAAGAATGTGTTGTTTCTTGCGAAATATGAGATATTTAATCCGTTAAAAAAAAGCACAAAGCATTGGTGTAACATAAAAATAAAATTAGCCTAAATATAGTACACTTTATTTTGTTTAAATTTATATCTTAATGTCATCTAAGCATTAGAAGAGTTTTAAAAGAGAACAATATACCTGGTTCCTGGACTTCTTATTCAGAAAGACTTCATAGCTAAAGAGAGATAGATATATAAATAAAGACTATAGATAAATAGATAAATGACAGATAATTTGTCTCTATATATATCATTATTAAAAGATAGAAAACTAAAATATCTTTTTTGCATATGCATATATACATATATATACATGTATATATATATATATATATATGTATACACAAGAAACTGAGGTCTAGGCACCTTAAAGAAATTATTATGCAGAGAGTAATGCTATTTTCACTATGTAATGCCATCTCAAAAACTCAAATGACAGATCTCCTAGATGAATTCTAATCTCAATTTTTTCTTTAATGAAATGGACATAAAAGCACTTACACTCAAGGTTGTTATGAGAATAAAATGAGAAAATATTTATAAAGTGCTTTGTAAATCTTAAAGCACTATACATATGCAACTATTGTTATCAATCATAAGATATGGTAGCCAAAAATGCAATCATGACTTTAAACTTCATTAAGAGACACATGGTAGCCAGAATCTATTCTAGGAAGTTGATAGATCTGCTGTCAATATGTTGTCCTGGTAAAACCACATCTTTTGGGGAATTGTATTCAGTTTAGGCCACCACACCTTTAGGAGGATATTGATAAATTGAAAAGAATAACTGGTATTGTCAAAGGGCCTCAACATCATGACTCACAGTGTCCAGTGATTTTCGGTTGGGTTCAGCTCTTTCTGAATCCATTTGGGGTATTCTTGCCAAAGAAACTGGAGTGGTTTGCCATTTCCTTCTCTAGTTTCTTTTACAGATAAGGAACTGAGGCAAACAGGGTTAAGTGATTTGTCCAGGTTAACACAAGTGATAAGTGTCTGAGACTGGATTTGAACTGAGATCCTCCAGATTCCAGACCCACTACTCTATCCACTATGACACCTAGTTGTCCAATATCATGACATATGAGAATAATGTGAAGAAACTTGGGGTGTTTAGTCTGGAAAAGAGGAGACAGAAGTGCCAAAACATTTGTCTTAAAGCATTTGAATGGCTATCATGTTAGAGAAAGCTTCAACCCAATTTGCTTAGCTTCCGGGATTAAGAGAATTAAGAGAAATGTATGGAAATTACAAAGAGAAAAATTCTGACTAGGTATCAGGGGGTAGATATTTCTAATAAATCAGAGCCAATGATCACATCAGTAAGCAAATAATTATTTATTAATGTCTCACTATGTGCCAAGTATTGTGCTAAGCATGAGGACAGGGGGGAGGGAGGAGAAGAGAGGGGAGGATGAAGGAATAAATAACAAGAAAGAAAAATAAATGCAAAGAAAAGAAAAAAAAGAAGAATAAAAAAAGATACAGAGAGCAGTATCTGCTTTCAAAGTGTGTGTGTGTGTGTGTGTGTGTGTGTGTGTGTGTGTGTGTGTGTGTGTGTGTACTACTAGGCTGCCTTGAATGGAATAGATTGTCTTGGGAAGTATTGCAGAATCACTTACAGAAGTTTTCAAGAATAACCTGGCTAATTATATATAGGGAATCTTTTTCAGGTAGAGATTGGACTAGATTTGAGGTGTCTTCCAACTCCAAGATTCTATAAATTCTTAGTATCAGGAATTTCTTTTAGGGAGAGGAGAATATAATCAGTAGGAGGGATCACTTTTCCTATGGCACAAATGACCAAACCTACATAGAATTCCAGGGCTAATAGAGAGAGACCTTAGAGATCATGAAATTCAACATCTTAATTTTATGAAAGAGGAAACTGGGACCTAGAAGTTGTAATGGTAATTTAAATGGAAAATCTTTCATATTCATGAATAGGTCCATGTGACCAGCCTGGGTCACATGGAAGCCTGAGTTTCATGAGTCTGAGTCACATGGAGCCCGTGGTGGAAGGAGTTTGCTGAATGTGTGGGACAGTAAGAGATGGAGCTAGAGCAGAGCTGAGAGGAAATCAGTCATGAGAGCAGTCAGAGCTAGGAAGGATGCAGACAGCTGGCTAGAATGAGTAAAAGAGATTGTGATTTTGTTTAATGGATCTGGTGTGTTGGAAGCCTAGCAGGGGGAAGGCTTGGGGGTAGCACTGTCCTCTGCATTATGATTGTGTATAGATTTTTGTTACTGTGATGGATTTGGCTTTCTGATGTCTGAATAAATGTTTTGGTTCTGTCTTCCATGTGGAGAGTCTGTGGTGTTTCACGATTCAGAATTGCACTGGAGTATTCATTCGGTAGCCACTGTGAATATTGCATTGGCGCTAGAGAAGTGTCAAAAGACCTGTCAGTGAGGAAATGGCAGAACTGAGACTTCTCAGTCCTTCTAACTTCCAAGTCAGCTCTCAGTGACACAACTACCCCATCTTCAAAAAAGACTTCCCCAATTGCAAAACTCTTGCCTCGTTCCATCTCATGACAGTGACTAAAACAACTGGGAGCCACAAAAAATAGACATCTCACCCCTACACTTAAAAAATTATTCATAATTTCAGCTTCAGCACATAAAATTCTCCAGATTAAAAAAAATCAGAAAATTCAGCCAATAATCTAGGCATTTCAATAATAATAGCCTTTAGTGTGGTGCAGGTAAAATATTCAGATAGTTCTCTGAATTCTTAACTTTCTGCTTTGACATTATGGTATTGTATAAATATGGCCTTTATCTGTTCTCTTTATTCTTCCTCACTTTCCTTGACTGACAATGTACAAGAAAAGCCTACTCATCATGTGATTTTTTACATGGAGGCACAGAACAGTGGAAACCTTTAAACAAGGAAATCCTAGCAGGAAGTGTCTTTTAATATTCTGTAGGAAATCAAGATCATCTTTATTAGACTGCATAGATTCCTGGAAAGATATGCCTTACAAGACTCATAGAGAATTGGAGTTATTCAGCTGTCTCCATGGTAAATGCTTAAATATAAGAGGATACACTTGACCATTAAATGCACCAATCTTAGTGGGCTCTGTTATCACAGAAGATATGTGAAATATAGTAAAATATTTCTCTCCCAAAAAGCCTATTCTCAACAATAAGGAATTTTAAGTCTACCTTTCCTTTAATAACATTTCATTATCTTTATTTATAGGGGATAGAAATTAAAGATATATACTAGCACTAATTATAATCCAATAGAGGAAATGCTTTCTGACAAAGGAAACACATTTTATTGACATTGATTAGATATCTACTGTAGGCAACACATTGTATTAGGTGCTGAGGATGATAATAATATTTTACATTTATAGAGCACTTTCCAGTTTACAAAGAAATTTCTTCACAAAATGCTTGAGAGGAAAGTAGTGTCAAGTATTATGATTCCCATTTTATAAAAGAGAATGTCAAAGATAAGAGGGGTAGGCCCAAATTCAATCCATGAAGCATATATTAAGTACTTACCATCCACAAGGCTCCCTACTAGACTCTGAGGATACAAAGACAAAAAGGGAGCAAAAATAATGCATGCTATTCAAGAGCTTTTAGTCTATTGGAGGGAAAGGTGGAGCAAATTGTTCAGTCACACTCAAGCATAGCACTAGGGTCCAGAATGAATGTCACACAATGGCAGCGCTACTGTTTTCCATTTTGTCTATGTATCTGTCTCAAGCACCTAGCACAGTGCCTTGCACATAACAGAGAATTAATAAATACTTGTAAATTGGATTAGAATTGGTAGAAACTTTAAAGATCATTTGATCAAATCACATCCTTTTTACAAATGAGAAAACTAAGGCCCTTAAATTTAAACTGCCTTACTTAAAGTTCTTGGTTGCAATGTTTATGTATGCAAAATATGTGTGTGCACACATATGTATGTATGTAAATATATATATAGATATATGAAACATCTTTGCTAATAGTTTACTCAAAAGTTTTACATGAATGTTTATTAGAGGTATTATTGGATAGTTCTTTTTCTCTGCTTTAGAATGGAAAGAACTCATGTTTTGAAGTCAGAAGACCTGGATTTGAATACTGGCTGTGCCATTTACTCCTTCTGTGAGCTTGGCAAAGTTACTTCATCTCTCTTAGCCTCAGTTCCCTCATCTGTAAAATAAGGGGGTTGGACAGGAAGAACTCGAAGGTCTTTTTAAACTCTAAGACTATGAACCTATGATCCTACAGTTGCACAGGTAGCCAGTGTCAAAGCCAGAGTTCAAAGTCAGAGCTTTGAAGTCCAAGTTAGTATTTTTTTCTTCTATGCCATGCTGTTATCCAGGTATTTTTATTTCATGTCCAGTGCCCTTTCCACTTCCCCATAATGTGTCAAAGAGGAAAGAAGACATAGCCTCAAATATTCCCGTGAGTTCACACATTGTTCACATTAAAGAATCTAGTATAAATATTCTTAATTCCCTCCATTTTGTGATTTGTTTTTGAAACCAAAGACTCATTCAAATTAACTTTATACCTCAGAATTCCAGAATAATTAGTCTTTCAATATGGAAGGGATATTGGAAATTATGTGATTCAACTCCCCCCAATCTAGTTTAAAATGGAAGAAAATGGTCTAAAATGGGGAAGTGACTAATGCAAAAGTTAGATAGCAAATATCAGGTCTAAGATCTGAACCCAAGTTCTCTGATCCCCAGTCCAGTGTTCTTTCCAAGGCAACACAATTTCTTAGCAAAATGCTTATTTTGTTTTTTGAATCTAAAACTCCAAATTGGGCAAATGGATAGGCACATTTTGGAGTTTATTACATCAAACCCTGGGGAGCATTATATGACATAAAATTTTCTTCTATGTACCCTTATCTTCCTGCTCTGCAGCCTCAAAAAAAGTAATAAATACCATCTGTCAGATACTATTGTAAGCCCTGGAAATATAAAGACAAAGTAAAAACAGCCCTTATCCTTGGGGAACCTGTGTTCTACCGTAATCCACACTCAATGTCCTGACATTTTTTTCATTCATTCAGTCATTCATTCATTCATTCATTCATTCAATAAACATTTATTAAGTAGCCTCTATTTGTTTGCAGCAATCTCTGTCTTCAAGAGGTTTACATTTTATTAGGAGGGAAGGAGCACATACATATGTAAAGAAATACCAAATAATTCAGAAGATAATTTCTAGGAAGAAGAAGGGAGGGTACATTGGGAAGGACTTTAGGAAGTTGTCATTTGATTTGAGCTATGAAGAAATTTAGTAATAAAAGAAGGAAAAAAGAGAGTGCAATCCATCTATAGGGGATCTCATGTTCAAAGTCAAGGAAGTGGAAAATGGATTATTATGTACAAGGAACAAAAAATAGACAAACTTGTCTGGAATATAGAATTGATTAAAGGAAATTACTTCTAATGAGTTTAGGAAGGTTCCCTCACCATCGCCCTAAAATGCATTTTCTTCCTTAACACTCAGAAGGTTGTTAATACCTCTCTTTTGAAACTCTTTAATTCTCCACTTTGCACTGTGGATATTTGTCTTTCTATTATATCAATCCTACTAAACTGTAGGTTCCCAGAAGGCATGGTTTGTGTTCTGCATCCCTCCTAGTAACTAGAGCGGTGCTTTGCACATAGTAGGCACCTAACAAATGTTGGTTGAGGTTAATTTAACTTATTGAATCTTCCAGGGATGACTCAGGCAGATGTTTTGCTTCTTGAAAAGCTTTATATGTATAAATAGTTGTTTGTTTGTTTTTTTAATAAGGAAGCTACAGCCCTCAGGTAGTAAAGGCACAAACTTGCACAACAAAAGTGGACAAAAGACACAGATTAAAAATGCACTGTGATTAACTCAAATCATTAAACATATAATTTGTTTTAGAGGGAGGAAGAAGAGGAGATGCAAAGAAAGGTTTCCATGAGACTTTCTTTAGATGCCATTTTTGACAAGAGCAAAAAACCCCAATGCAATGCAAATTATGTTTCATAATGACAAATAAAACCTTAGTTTTCATCAGCATGAAGCAGAATCTATTTTTACAGTAAAAAATACTGAATCCCTAAGCAATTTTGAGGCCATATCTGCTGACAATTTTGTACTTAACGGGCAAGAAGAAGCTATTTTACATATCTGATGTGAAACCAGAAAACTGTGATAAAAAAAATGCTCAATTACGTGAAATTCACCTTCATCCCCAGAACTCTGTTTATTGCTGTGATTATTTAAATCACTCTGAGTTTATGGGGACAGTCCTCAGGCCCTTCTCAGCATATAGGCTTCAGGGCAAGATCTGATGTATTATTATTAAACTCAGAATCCTCTCATTACTATCTCTGTACAATCACATTCTCTTTCAGTTTTCCTGTGGATAGAGTGAAGGATGTACATCTATGCCCTGTGATATTTTTCACGTTAATAACATGATGCCAAAAACATTTGGATCTTCCAACCTCCTGATTTCTATTTCAGGAAAACTAAAATACGAAATGATTTACCTCCAAGTTCAGATGAGCTGGGATTTGAATCTAAGACCATTCTATTTTTGTTTGTTGTGCATAAAAATCCAAAATAAATAATTTGGGGGCAAACATTGTTGGAGTTTATCCAACCCAGACTTGGGAAGTGAAATCTAAAATGTTTTCTCTTGGACTCTATGTGACCACCTTGATCACCTGGGCAATTTACTATTTTATACTGATTTTCAGAGTAGATTAGGTGTTAATGTAATATTGCCTAGCAAATCATTTTAGTAGAAACCAGTTATCAGAAGTGGTTATATATTCAAAATTAGGTTTTGCTCAATTGATTTCTAATTACACAATCAGAGACTCAAGAGATCAAAGTTAATAGCTCCTTTCCCCTCCCCTCAGACAAGTATATATACACATAAACACAGACACATGGAAGCTCTCCCTGCCTTCCAGAGTTTCCACCAGCCCAGCAGTATTTGTCTAAGAATAAAGCTTCAAATGTCTAAGCACAGACCACCTACAGTCTATCTGATTGTTCACTTCAAATAAGCCAGAAAGAATGTCGAATTAAGAGCCATGTATAGAAGCTAAGTGTACTTTAAAGGAAATGCACTGGAAGCCCTCTGTCCTTGGCAGTTCTACTATTTCTGTGAAAAGAGAGAGAGAGAGAGAGAGAGAGAGAGAGAGAGAGAGAGAGAGAGAATATAAGTAATAGTTAATGCAATGTGATAGGTTATGGACCATTTACCTGACAGGCAACTGAGGTACAAATTTAGAGATTTTAAGATTTGAAGATGTGTAGCATGAAGTTGTACTTAGTCATTTACAGAAAGATATGAATGACCTTGTCATGTTCATTCTATCCCTCTCCTGGTCTAGATCCAATAAAGCAAGGGGAAAATAATGCCATATTAAGAGTTTGAGGACCTAGATTCAAATTCAAATTTTTGATTTTGCTACCCTTGTAAGCCTGGTCAAGACATTTAACTTCTCCAGGCTTAGTTGTTTTCTGTTAAATGACGGGGAATAAATTAAATAATCACCAAGATCCCTTCCAGCTCAAAATCTATGATCCTAAGTCTAATGAAGTTTTTACCAACCAGTCTTTTCTGAGCTCCTCAGGCATCCTGAGAAATAGAGAAATTATAAGGAAATCTTTTTCAGTGCATTGGGGATACCCTCTCAGGAGGAAAACGAGAGCGTAGAATCATATAATCTGGGAAAATAGAAGGACAAGTCTGCTGCAGAGAAGTCTACAAGAACTGCAAAAAGTAGAAAGCATGACCAGAAAGGAGTTTATGAGGAAAAAGGTCTGGAGATTCTACTGGACTACAAGCTCAAAATGAAGCAGTGTTGTGTGGCAGTTTTTAAAAAATAATGTGAACTTAGATACATTAACAGAAAGATAGAGTTTAGAGTAAAGACTTCAAGAGCCCCAATGCATTCTACTATGGTCAGACTCTATCTTCAGTATGATACTCTGCTCTGGGAGACACATGTTAGATGAATATTAGTAAGATGAAGCATGCTTAATATAGGTCTTGGAAGTCATTATATGGAATTGTTGAAGTAATTAATGATGTTTATCCAATAGAAGACCTACAAAGGACATGGTAGCTATCTTCAAGTATTTGGAAGTTTATCCTAAATAGTTACTCTTTCCTTTCCCCCTTCAGCATCAGGGTATAGAACCGGAGCTGATAAATAAGATGTAGGCATACAGAGCTTGGCTCAACATCTAAAAACTGGGACTTTCCAAAGGTGAAATATGCTCTCTAAAGGTTTTGAGTTTCCTATCATTGAATTTCTTTAAGAAGTTAGGTGAGCACTTTTTGAAGATACTATAAACATGGATGCAGATTTGGGTGTGGGTTGGGCTAACTGATCTCTGTGCTTCCTTCCAACTCTTACTTCTGTCATCTTCTCACAGATTATCCACATGTATGAGGGCATAGATCTTTAAAGTGCCAAAGTAAAATGTGAATAATTCATTTCAGTATCAAGCCACAGGATGGGAAGGGAACTTCATTATCTTAATTCAATTTGTACCTTGACAAGCCCAAATCTTTCCTTGAAAAACTCTACATTACAGTTCAAAGCATCCCCCCATTCTATTCATTCTTTTTAAGAGCTCTCCTTGACACTAAGTCCTTCCCCACCCCACCCTGCTTCACTTCAATCAAATTTCTGGCTCTCTTCTTAGCAACTTAAACCCATTGTTCCAAGTACTGCCCATGGTGGTCAAACAGAACAACTCCATGGAAACAAGCTATATGCAATATAAATTTCAAATTGTGAATGGAGAGAGGCACTGGAATTGAGAGACAAGGAAATACTTCTTTGTAGAAGGTAGGATTTTAGCAGGGACCTGAAGGAAGCTGGGGAATTCAGGAGGCAAAGCCAAAGAAAGAGAGTATCCATGGGGACAGCCAATGAAAATGCTTGGATTCAGGAGATGAAATGTCTTGTTTAAGAAAAGAGACCAGTATTACAGGACATTAGAGTTTATTGGAGATAGCAAGGTTTAAAAAGATTGGAAAGTTGGAGGGTAGCATGTTAGGAAGGACCTTGAATTTCAGTCAGAGCATTTTATGTTTAATCTTGGAGGAGACAAGGAGTCACTAGAATTCATTAAGTAGAGGATGTAATATGGTCAGACCAAGGCTTAAGGCAGATAGTTCACTTGGACAACTAAGTGGAAGATGGACAGGAGGGGAGAGAGATGAGTCAGAGAGAGCAGCCAGCAGAATATTACCATGGTCTAGGCCTGAGGAAATTAGGGCCTTCGCCAGGGCAGTTGTAGTGTCAGAAAAGAGAACAGAGCAAATGTGAGATAGGAACCTGTGTGGGTCATAAGCATACAAATTTCAGGGTAAACAATCATATCTTCCATTTTGCTTAGCTAATATCCCATAATGAAGAGGATACAAATAGCAATTTACTCCAAAATAATTAAACCCAAATAGGACACTTTGGTTTTACCCCTCAGTGTGAAAGATCAAATGATGTGGACTTGGATGAAACCAAATGCATCCTGAAAACTTCAGTTCCTGGGAATTACAGCATACACATAATCAGTACTCCTTTCTTGCAGTCCTTTATTTTAGAATCTTCAGTGTTTTCAAAATTGAACAACTACACAGAAATATTTCATTAAGTTGTGGTTGGTAATCAGTTTATATTTCTCTGTCAAGCCAAAAGCAATAATGGTTGTACAATAAATAATAGTATTTATCATGGCCCATATTATGGAAAGTTGCCATTTTCAAATAGAAAAAAAAAATTTAAAAACCCTAGGAGGCCCATCTGAGCGTATTAGAAATCTTTGTCATATAAACACTCTAAAGTGACCTACCCAGATGCAAAATATTTCCCACTTTTTCTGCTCCAGTATTTCCATAACCCTTCTTGTAAGCTCTTCATAGATATGATTGCTTGGCAGACAGGCATGACCTAGGTTCTTGCAGGCTATGCCAGTGGAAGACAAGCTTTGGCAGCACCTAGCAAGGTGGAAAGGTTTCATCCATAGGCCCAAAGGCAGCCTAGGTACCATCAAAAACCAGCCTTTCTGAGAATGATAATGATGATGATGACGATGATGATGATGATGATGATGGTGATGTTAACATCTATCATTTTTATAGCACATTATGGTTTACACAGCACTTTGCATAAGTTATTTTATGAGATCCTCACAACAGACCCTTAAGATAGTTGCTATTATTATCCCCATTCTACAGATGAGGAAACTCAAGTTGAGTGTTAAGTGATTTGTTCTTGGTCACCAACATGGTAAATGTTGAAGAAAGGATTAAAACTTTTCCTAACGCCGAGTCCAATCTACTCTGCCAATCAACTGCTTTTATATAGTTAAAAAATACCAGCTATTAAGAGAAACTGTGATTTCAGTCAGTAGATAACACATGTATAGCAATTAGATCATCTGTTCTTGCAATATTGAAGTTAGAGTAAAGTTTTTTTTGTTTTGTTTTGTTTTTTGTTTTGTTTTTTGGAAAGGACTTCTTTTTAAGTACATTGAAAATATTTCCAGTATATCCAATATTTGCAAACCAGGGATTTGGACCATGGGGAGATGTGTGATGTTGTGAAGCTGGGATATTTGCAAACTGAAAATTCACAAATGATGGAAAAACATTAATGGTCCTCAAGCATCATCCCATATATAGTCTTCTTTCCTTTTTAATGAAAATGCTTGGTCCTCTTTGAAAACAAAGGACAAACACAACCCACGAGTGAGTAGCCACTCCTCTCCTCTTCTGTCCTCTCATCTCTTGTCCTTTCCTCTCCACTTCTTTTCTCTCCCCTCCTCCCTATTTTTGCTTTTGGGTTTACCAGCTACATTTCTTGTTCAAAGCTCAAGCCTTAAACCCAATTCACTTTGGAGCTCATAGACTGGACAACAAGTCACCACCCACCTACTACAGAAAGAATGTAATTACTAAATGGTAATTGTTTCTTTTTTACCCAGGAACCCTAAGAGTCTTCCCCTCCTAGTTTGATTTTTTTAAATTAAAGGAGTCATCTTTTGAGTAACTACTTCAAGAAGCCTATTCAATGAATGGGTATATCTCACTCAAAGTGAGAATGTGATAAGACCTTAGCCTGAAAAGGCCAGGGTCTCACACTGAATCCTGGCTCAGCTGCCGGCTTCCTGATGAATATATTAGGCCACTGGACCCAGATGGCTCAGAAGAAGAAAGTGAAGTTGGTGAGCTTGCACAGCCCTCCTTCACTAAAATTGAAGTCAACCGCAAATCATGTCATTCCCTAGATGTTACGGTCCTCTTCGAGAACGAGTGACACAATCTCCCTTTACCCAAAGTTTCTTTAATTATTAACTTAATGCTAAGAATGTTGCAAAATTCCTCGGCACAATATAATTCCGATTTTATGAGCATATCACTCACTTATTCTTCTATCAAAATCCTTCTCTGAAGATGCTCCATAACATAGAGGTGTCCTGACACTCTTAAAAGTTAGGTCAGCAAATACATGTTCTAGTAGTCTTACAGATCTAGAAAGGTTATGATTATCATTCTTGGGACAGACTATATAGCACCAAAAGACTACACTGAAGAGGTAAGGAGAGGTTCATCCCAATAAGACTAGTAGTCATTGAGTAGTTTTTTTTTTTTTTTTGAGGAGATTCACCATTCATTAATAGTAGCTGTCTTCTAACATGAGATGGGAGGAAAGAATCACTACCAAACCAAACTACTTCCCCACTGTTGTGTGTATGACTCTTCATGATCTTAGTTGGGGTTTTCTTAGCAAAGATACTAGAGTGATTTGCTATTTCCTTCTCCAGCTTAATTTTAGTGATGAAGAAACCAAGGCAAACAGGATTAAGTGTCTTGGCCAGGGTCGCATAGCTGATAAATGCCTTAGACCATATTTGAACTCAGAAATATGTATCTTTTTGACTCCAGGCCCAGCATTCTATCCACTGGGCCACCTCGTTGCTCATTTCTACACTGGAAAAAGCACAGATCATGGCGTCATCAAAGGATCATAGGCCTAAAGTTGGAAGGGACCTAAAAAGTTATCTAATCCAATTCCCATCTTGTCACAGTTGAGAAAACTGAGCTCCACTTTTCAAGTGACTAGACTAAGGTCATAGTTGTTGTTGTCTGGGGTCAGATTTGAACTTAGAAAGATGAGTCTTCCTGACTTCAGGCCAAGAACTCTATCCACTGAATCTGCCCATCAATCTTTTTTGTTTTAAGTCATTTTTCAGTCATGTCTGATTCTTCATGACAGCTTTGAGATTTTTTTGGGGGGCAAAGATACTGGAGTGGTTTTTCATTTCCTTGTCCAGTTCATTTTATAGATGAGAAAACTGAGGCAAACAGGATTAAGTGGCTTGCCCAGGGTCACACAGCTACTAAGTGTCTAAGATCGAATTTGAATTCAAGTCTTACTGACAGCAGGCCCAGCACGCTATTCACTATACCACCTAGTTACCTTGCAGTCTGGATTCAGAGCTTATTTCTCTAGATCTATACATGTTAAAAATTCTTAAATACAGAATGATTAAGCAAGAACAAATTCATCAGACTGACTTTTCTTTTAAACCTCAGTCCCTATTAGATGTACCTATTGGCAACTCTCAGTTACAGTTTTCTAATTTTAATGACACTCATTCTCAAACCCCATCTTTAAAGACAAATATACATCAAGCAGCACTTCAAAATCTATTTCCTAAAGCAAGTCTTTTGCTGGCTTTTCAAAAAAATAAATGCAAATCACCAAATGGGAATATATGTCCTGTAGATGAACAATGAGACTTTTTCCTGCTTGACCTCGAAGTGCAAAACATGGAATTAGCTATATGTGAAATTCATAGAGAGACAAATACATAGAGCAAACAAAAAATAGCACATCCTTAAATGCAATGGACTTTCTTTGAAAGTGCTGAGTTCCCCCTCACTGAAAGATTAACTGGAGGCTGGATGATTAAGTATATGGTAAAGGAGATTCCTCTATAGGTACAGGTTATACTAGATCATCTTGGAGGATTTTTCCAGCTCTGAGATTCCATAATAGCTTGTAATTAAAAGTTTGAAAGTTTG
Source organism: Notamacropus eugenii (assembly GCF_028372415.1). Taxonomy (NCBI): domain Eukaryota; kingdom Metazoa; phylum Chordata; class Mammalia; order Diprotodontia; family Macropodidae; genus Notamacropus; species Notamacropus eugenii. The sequence continues at coordinate 685,759,733 of NC_092872.1, forward strand.
TAAAAGCAACAAACAATTCCACGGAAACATCTTCATAGTGAAACTGCTGACAAAGGTGAAGCAAGAACTAGCATACATTTGGGAGAATTGTTTCTGCACATCTGTGATGAGGTGTACTCATTTGCAAATGGGCATTTACCACAAAATGGGCTGTAATGTATGTATTTTCCATGTATGTTGTACTAAAAATACTGCAAGAAAGAGTGATTAGCCAATGTGTAAATTATCCTTCTGTTTACGCCTCAATTGCAAAAGCTAATTGTTGATATAGGTTCTTATGCTTTTTCACAGCTGTTACTCTCACAAAGTATTAGGTAAGCTCTGTTACCTGGTTTAAATTATACTGCATGACATTAAAATAGAAAAAAAAACAATTAAGGCACATTTTCATTTTTATTCACAATAGCAGAACACTTCTTGTTTTAGAAGAATAAAATAACCCCGATGATAAATAGGTAGATAGAATCACAATCCCTGAATATTGTCCTCTTTCTCTTCTGCTACAAACACTATCTCACTAAAATAAACTACAAATTAAGTCAGTCTAGTGAGAAAAACAAGCAGTCATCTTTGGCATTTAGCAGAGCAAAAGTCACACATGCAGATAATTTTTTTCATGTTTTAATTGATTGAGTTGGTGTCATATAGGCTTTGTTTATATAAGATCGACAAACCCATATGGGTAGTACTTTGCCCCTGCCTAGCACTCTATTCTGCAGCTTTCTTAATACACTTACCATGGATTATTGTATGTCATAACCATGTGCATATCTTCCTATATCATACAGCAAACAGTTAAGTTGCACAGTACAGAAGCAAGTTCGGAGTCAAGAAGTCAAATCTTACTTCATACATGTGGTAAATCACTTAACATATATCAGCTTCAATTTCTTCATCTGTAAAATTAGGAGGTTGTATTCAATAGACTTTAAAGTCCCTTCCAGCTCCAAATCTGAGTTCCATGAAAGTAAGGAGTCTGTTTTAGAAAAACTTTGCATCTTTTTCCAGCATCCAGAATCATATTTTACATTCAACAATAGTTTAGTAAATGTTTAGCAATATTAAATTGAAATAATAAAGTAAATGGGGAAAGAATTTAGCCTAACTAATGATTTTGCTTAATTAAAATTAAATTGTTAATGAATTAAATTTTCAAAATTTTAATGTTATACTGATGTTGTGTAGACACTGACACAGCTCCATTCTTCATTCTTCCAGGTGGATGTTTACTATAGTGGTAAAATATTTGTTGGAACTCAGGTGATAATTTAATCTGAATGTACCCCACATGTGTTATTCTTGACTTCTGTTATCTGGTCTCTCCTTCCATTTTTGTATTTTATTTTTATAAGTTTTTATTGATATCTTTTTTATTTTTACATCATCATAGTTTTCTCTCCCTAATTCAGAGAGCCACGGATAGCAAAAATTATTTTTAAAAAACAGAAAAGGGAAGAAAAACAATTATCATAAGTTATTGATGCATTGGAAAAGTCTGAAAACATGTACAATGTGCAACACTTGTGGACCTCTCACTTCCATGAAGAGATGAGTGAGAGTATCCTTTCATATCTCTGCATCATTTTTTCTTTACTATACCTCTCATTTTCTCTCATCTTGCATCAGTTGTATCACTAAAACTCTTGTCTAGAATTTGACCTCTTGATCCCCAGATCTTTTTAATTTCATGACCTTCAGAATTTCACCTAGTTCACATCTCTCTCCAGTTCTTACTCCTTCAGTTTCTGCAGTTCTAAACATTCACACTTTTGATCATATACCAACTCTTCTGTTGCATTCTATGACTATGAACTGTAAGGCTCAATTAAACCTGTTGATAAGTATGGAATTATCTAGCCACAAACACATCATGTGACAGCCAGTGAAGTTTAATGGCAAGAATATTGGACTTGGAGTCAGGACAGACTTGGGTTGGAATTTTGGCTCTTGGATCTGTAGAATGACTGTGACCAAGTCATGTAGCTTACTTTAACCTAAGTTTTCTCATCAGTAAAATATATGTGTATAAGGGGAGGAGGAGGAGTTGTGAAAATAATACCCATAATACTTCTCTCACTGGGTTGTTACATAGATCAGAGAAAATATTTGTGTGTATATGATTTGTAATTTTTAAGGTGTTATGTGGATATCAGTGCTTTGAAAACTCAAAGTAGCTCAACAAATATTACCATGAAACGGCATAAAGCTATTTGACCAAGATGAAGAATGGACTCATGAACATGAACTTGCTCATAACTGAGTCGGCATCATCATCATCAAAATTTACATTGAGTATATTATCATCCCCATTTTAGAGATTTAAAAATTGAGGCTCAGAGGAGGAAAGTGACTTTCTCAGTCATAATTTTTTAAGCTTGGACTGGAACCTCTATTTTTTTTAGCTCCAGATCTAGAACTATAAAGAAGTGGAAAACACAACTTGGATTATGAATTCTATTTAAAAAAAAATCAAGGAGCTAGGTGTGGTGGTTCACATCTATAATCTCAAATATGTGAAAGGATAAGTCTAATGGACCACTTGAGTTTCAAGTTATGAGTTTTGGTAGGCTAAGCCAATCAAGTATCTAGTACCAACACCATCAGCACCCAAGAAACCTCTAAATTTCCTAAGAACAGTGAAACAGACAAGATTGGAAACAGAGCATGTCAATTCTCCTAAACTGATAAATAGTGGGATTGAGCCCATGATTAGCCCCTATACTTTCACCTTGAAAGAAACATGGAGATCTAGTCTCAAAAAAAGAAGTGAAAGTAGCATTAATATGCTACTTGGCATATTAGGCTGTGTAGTACACCAGATTGAGAGCTGGCCTCAGGGTGTGAGGTCTGTGTTTAAGCCCTACCTCTGATACTAACTGGTTTTTTGACCCTAGGAAAGTCACTTAACCGCATTGATACCCCTAGATAGCTCTCTAAGATTAAGTTTCAGAAAAGGTGTGTGTCTGCAATCTCAAAGGAGAGTTTCTCCAATAATAGTTTTGTTTCATATGACAATGAAATCACATCTGGTCTACTTTCCAATGTGTAAGAATTCCAGGAGAGTTGATAAAAAAAAAAAATTAAACATGAAGGAAGTCCTTTTCTTAGCTCAAAGTAATTCATGGGTAGAACTTTCTATAACAGTTGAATTTCTGAATGCCTCATATTTCATGTATGAAATTATCTGGGCAAATAAGTGGGGGGATTCACAAACAAAAACACAAGGTATAACCATTCTAAGTTGTAAAATAGTAACATCAAATCTAAAATGGGCCTTAGGACATAGCGTGTTAGAATATGGAACATAGAATATAATATGATAAAATCCTTGGAAGGGAAGTTAGAGCATAGAATGTTAGAACTAGAAGCGATCTGACAGATCACTGAGCTTTAGAAACTTGTTTTTACTTTTAAAAAATATTTTACTTTTGAATTTTTCCTTTAAAAATGTTTCTGATAACTGTTTCAATATAATTGGTTTCCCTTGTAATCTTACGTATTTTATTTTATGCATTTAAACACATTAATGTGAGAAGGGTTCCACAGACTTCACCAGATAGTCAAAGGGAATCATAACACCAAGAAATCCAGGATATAATTAAAGCCCTTCATTTTACAGATGGAGAAACAGAGACTCAAAGTGTTTAAGTGACTTGTTGAAGTCACACAGTTAGGAAGCAGCTGAGAGAGAATTCAAAACTACATCAAACCCACTCCAAATGCAATGCTCTTTCCAGTACATCATTTAGCATTATCAGAATAGAATTTCTGTGGTTTAATTTAATAAATGAGGCATCTTTTTTAGTCTCTGAGCATAATAAACTCTCATTTGCGCTGACTGGATTCATAAATTCACGCTGTTAAAAACCTGTTTCTGTCAGGATTGGCCCAGACTCCCATGCCTTTCACTCATATTCCAATTCAGAACAGCAGGAGGGAGTTTGCCCATCACAAGCATCAGTTATCATTAGCTCATTTCTTTCCCTGCTGTTGGAGGAGACGACATAGACCCTGGTGGCATGCTAGCTGCTCATCTCAGATGAGGTACCTGGTATTTACAAAGGACTTTGTTTTGCTCACATAATGCCCATTCTTCCTGGCAGTGGATCGCATCAAAATGTTAAGACGGTGTCACACAATAAACTCAGGTGTCTAATGAGAAGGGAAGGGTTAGACTCTCTATTTCATTAGAGACAGGGTTGTCTGTGAGCAAAGAAGCACAGCAAAAGTGAGGCAGAGAAAAGATCACTGTACCTAGGGCCACCCATCCAAGGTTGAGAGCCTACCTCTGTCACCTGTATGACCTCAAGCGTATTATTTTGCTTTTATGTGTTTTAGTTTTCTAATCTGTAAAATGAATGAAGTCAGTGCTAATCTGTGCTACTGGATTTATTGGAATGTTGTGAAGACTAAATGTGAAATAATATATGGTTTTGGGTCTTTTATTGACATATATATATATATATATATTTAAAGAGAATGAACAAATGGGTCTGAATGTAGGCTATTCTGAAACATAGGCCACCTAATGAAATATTTCTTTGAAAAGGAGGGAAAGAGAGAATAAAAGGAGAGAGACAGAGAGACAGAGAGACAGAGACAGAGACAAAGAGAGACAGAGACAGAGACAGAGAGACAGAGAGAAACTAGACCATTGATGTCATTGGTTTCCCTAGTGCAGGGAAACCTTAGATGAGAAAACTTCCCCTCCACCAATGCAGTTCAGTAACTTCTCTGAAATTTATAGTCTTAGGAAACCACCTAGAGTCCTGAGAGATTGAGGGACTTGTCCAAGGTCACATAGCTAGTAGTATAAGACCCATCAGAAATGGGTCTTGAACAAATGTCTTTTAGTCTCTAAGGCTTGTTGTCTATCCACTATATTATACTACTTATCATAGATGAATAGATAGTAAATGATAGATATAAAAATAGATAATAGATGTGAAATCTATCCTGTGTGTGTCCATGTACATATATATGTGATTATGCATATGTACATACATATGTACATATATACATATATATATGATCATAAAATTGAAATCAATCAACAAGCATTTATTCAGTGCATACTATGTGCTTCTATTTCTCCCCAATGGAGTAAAACAGAAAAAGTCAAATCCCTCTTTCACATAGCAGTCTTTAGATTTGAAAAGAGCCATATCCTTCCTCAATATTTTCTCCTCTAAGACAAATGTCTTCAACCAATCCACACATGCCACTCTCTTTTCCCCAATACCATCCCCTCTTCCTAACTTCCCTTCTCTTTTAAGAGTACCACCATCTTTCCAGCCACCTTGTTTTGCAACCTCAGAGTCACCTTTAACTCTTCTTTCCTTCCTCCTTCATATCTCATTGATGGTGCCTCCATAATATCTCTTGCATTCACTGTCATCTCTCCAGTCACAGGACCAGCATCTTCATTCAAGTCTTTATCATTTCTGGTGTGGATTATTGCAGTGGTCTCTTAATGAATTTCTTTGTCTCTAGTTTCTTCCCTCTCTCCAATTCATGTTCCACAGAGCTGCAAATCTGAAATTTCTAAAGTTTAGGCATATCCACATTGCTCCCTGCTCAAAAAACTCCAGTGTCTTCTACTTCATACTAAGATAAAATACAAACTCCCCCATTTGACTTTTAATGACCTGAAAAATCTGTCTCCACTAACCATTACATAGTCTACTTTCCAACCAAGCTGATCTACTGGCTACACCCTGTCCATGGCATTCCATTTCCATTTCCATGTTTTTCCTCATGTCTGGAATTTACTGCTTCCTTGCCTCCACCTAACAGAATGTCTAGTTTTCCTCAAAACTCAGTTCAAAACTCCCATCATTCTTAGAAATTACTTTGTGTATATTTTGAATTTCATTTTCTGCATACATTTTGTTTCCTCTAAGTAGAATGTTAAATTCTTTAAAGGAAGGAACTATTTCATTATTGTCTCTGTATTTCCAGTGTATGAGTATGGCATGAGGGATAAAGAAGCCAGGAAGACCTGTGTTCAAATCCCACTTTTTTCACATTCTCACTATAACCTTGAGCAAGACTTTTAACTTCAAAGTGCTCTAGGCAGCTTTTTGAGATTTTAGGTGGAAGAGAAGTTACTGACTCTCATCAGTAGAGGTATTTTCCTCATCTCAAAATCCCATTCATTAAAGAAGTCAAAAGTCTAGCTCCATCCCTATTTCTATCTCTATCTCTAATCAATAGTACACTGACTGTCATGTACATTGACTGTCACATAGTTGCTTAGTTAATGCTTATCAACCAAATGGAAAGATAATTTAAAACAGGAGTTCTTAAACATGTCTATGTCATGGACCCCTTTGTCAATCTTATGAAGTCTAAGAATCCCTTCTAAGAATTATGACTTTAAATGCACAAAATGAAGTTGATTACAGTGGGAATTAATTAAACTTAAATGTAGATATCAAACTATTAAAATATTTTGTATAATCTGTGGAACTGTTGAAATATGTTGAACAACCTTCTGGAATTCTTTGAGCTCCAAGTTAAGAGCTCCTGATTTAAAAGAACTTGTAATAAACATTATTCATTAGTAATTAATTTAATATCCCCAAGCTATGGATTTGGACATATAAACTGAATTAAGACCTCCCCCCAAAAAGTGGACATGGCTTTGCATTGGTTAAAGTATATGTTTGGGGATTTATGTACAAAGATCATTCATCTTCCCTAACACAGTTATCAGAGATATATCCTCACACCTCTAATAAGAGTCTGAGACAGAGAGAGGAGTAAGTATGCTTATTCAGCCAGGGTTTGCTTGCCTCTCCTCTATGTCCCCTAAACTAACATGAGATCACAACTCCAAATCAGAAGGGGATTTTTCTAGGTCATGATATTTTCAGAAGTGTAGCCCATGGCCAGAAAGTGTCCTTGTTTTACGTACCCAGAAGACACTACTATGAGAACTTTATGAGACTTGAGGGAAAATTGTAGCCTAGTCTGTCCTTGATTGCATGTTAATATCTCTGTTCTTATATAGAATTTTATGCCCATTCTGCAGACATCTTCCAGTTATTCTAATTTTATCTAGCTCTATGTAAAGAATGAAAAACATAGCTATTCACAGGTTTTTAATGCCCCCTGAACACACAAAAAAATTAACCACTGCAAGTGACAAAATGTATTCCACTCAAATGCTCTAAGTGGTACCTTTATCATAGGCAGTAATTCCAGGAGTTGTGACATACAGGATGATAATACCCACCAGATCTAAAATCAGATAGAGAGCTCTAAATGCCAATTCCATCTGCTTGGGCAGATGGCAAAGTGCACTGAAGTTCCCTGAATCTCTCTATCCATTGTGCCCCATCAGCACACTGATTTCCTGATAAGACTACAAGAAAGATTTGAGAACAGAAGGTTTTGTATTTTTTTCATACAATGTGTAGACAATAAGTCTGCCTGACATAACCTTAAGAGAAATGTATGAATGCTTGTAGGATGACTCTTTTTATGAGAAGAAAGATGTATATGACCTGAGAATAATAAAAGATAAGACTGATAAATAAGTAAATAAAAATAATAAAAAATAAGAGTAATAAATTAAATAAAAATAATAAAAGATGTCAAGTATATATGTCATAAGTGCCATGCAAAGAAGTTCATTTGCTGGAGGAAAAGCAAGAGAGAACCAGGAAGAGCTGTCATTCTTTTTGCTTTTCTTTAAGTAATCAAAATGAGAGCATAAGGCTATCCCTTGGTCTATAAGGTTGTCTAGAATGTACCAGAGGCCAAAGGATCCTGCAATAAGTGTGATTGCTTCACACCCACGGAAACTGAGTTTTGAACATAAGAAAATTAAAAAAGAAAATTAAAATTCAAGGCTTCTTGTTGTTTGTTGTTCAGTCAATCAGTTGTATCCAACTTTTCATGACTGCATGGACCATATTACATAGTTCCTTCTATCCTCCGCTATCTCCCAAAGTCAAATTCAAATGTCACCTCAGCTGACTCTACATGACCCTGGGTAGTTCATTTTTTTTACCCTCTCTGAGTCTCTCTTTGCTCCTCTAAAATGAGGTCATGAAGATCCTAGATTTATGGACACAACACACTACTGTCTCGTCGCTCAGACAATTATTCTGTATCTAAACTGGATGACTGGTGGCCAGATGAACAATACCAGTAGCCTCAGAGACTTTAAACATGATTTTCATGATTTGTTCCAGGAAGACAACTGCTTTACCCCTTGATTTTTGCCTCTACATTCATTTAGAGGTAATTATCTGTCTGTTTGTGGAGGAAATCTTAGAATTTTCTGACATTCTGCCATCTTCTCAGAACCCTCTTCAATTTGATTCAATCTTCCATTATCACATCATATACATCATATAGGGACAGGTAAGTGGTGCAGTGGACAGAGGGCTAAGCCTGGAGTCAGGAAGCCTGAATTCAAATGTGACCTCAGACACTTGTTAACTATGTGACTCTGGGCAAGTCAACCTCTTTTTGTCTCAGTTTTCTCATCTGTAAAATGGGGATAAAAATAGCACCTACCTCCCAGGGTACTTAAGAGGATTGAATGAAATAATAACTGTAAAGTGTTTAGCATAGTACATGGCACATAGTAAGTGCTATATAAATCTTGGACATTATTAGCTATTATTATTACTATCCCATATCCTTGGTGATCATAGATCTAGAGCTGCAAGGGATCTCAGAGACCATCCAATCCCATTCATTTGACAGATGAAGAAACATTCTAAAGGCCCAGGAATATTTTGGGACTTGCCTAAGGTCACACGGATACTGTGTCACAAGTGGGAAGTAACTCAGACACTCTGACTCTGAGGCTGGTGTACTTTCCATTCTATCATACTACCCTTTCAATTATAACGGTCCAGTCTTTAGTGTCTCCTTATCCAAGGGTTTCTTTCTTTCTGCTCAAGAACAGAATCAGATTTCCCTTATTCTTAAAGGAAAAGGAGACAGGGGTAGCAACCCTTCACTTGATCCTACCATTCACTCAAGTTCTCATCATCCATCTTTTCTCCTTTTTTACAGCAAAATTCCTAGGAAAAAGCTTTCTACATTTAACCTCTACTTTCTCATCCCTTGCCCCTTCTCACTCCCTTGCAAACTGTTTTTGAGCTTACGCCTAAACTAAAAGTTCTCTGTCCAAGGCCATAAGTTGCATTTTAATTGCTAAATCTGATGATATTTTAGTAGCCCTAATCATTTTTGGCCTTACATCATTCAAGCCTTTTACTCACCTCACCTACTAGATTCTCTATAGTCCCAAGGCTTTCTTGACCCTTCTCTTTCCTGGAACTATTCATCAGACCACTTTGTATCCTCTCCACTCTTGAATGATCATAACTTGTGTCCATCATCTTTGTGTGGGTATGCCCAAGAGCTTTATCCTTGGCCTTCTCATATCTCTCTGTACTTTCTCCTTTGGTGAACTTGGCTTACCTTCATGGATTCAGCTATCACAACTATGCAGACAAACCTGAAGTCTGTGTATCAAGTAATGGTCTCTCTTCTAACTTTCTTCTTTCATCACAGGAACAGAAAATCAGAGAGAAGGATCTCAGAGACTACCAGTTCAGGCATTCTCAACCTCTGTTTGCATCATGGACCCCTTTGTCTGTCTGGTGTAGCCTCTAGATTCTTTTCTAAAATTACGTTTTAAATTCATAAAATTAAATATATAGCATTACAAAGGAAACCACTAATTGTATTCAAAGATAGTTCTCAAAATATTTTTAAATGGCCCCCAGGTTTAGAACCCCTGATCTGGTGCATTTTATAGATGAGAAAACTGAGGATGAAGGATGGGATATGTATATAGTGCCTATTATGTGCCAGGCACCATGCTAAGTGCTTTATAAATATTACCTCCTCTGAGCCTCATAGTAATTCTGTGAGGTAGATGCCATTCTTGTGCCCATTTTATAGATAAGAAAACTAAAGCAAACAGAGTTGAAATGACTTGGCCAGAGTCACACAACCAGTAATATCTGAAACTGAATTTGAACTTAGTTCTTCCTCACTCCAGGACCAGTGTGCCACCTAGCTGCTATAGAGACATTAAAAGATATGCCAAAGGTAGAAAAGGTCCTTTTCAGAAGTAAAATTTTAATCCAGGTCCTCTGACTCCAAATCCAGGGCTTTTTTTTTTAATTGTATCATGATATCTCTACTTATCACTTCCTCTACAACTTGTTATTGTACATCTAGAGCTAGATGTTGCATAGACTTTTCAAACTCAGTATGTCCAAAACAAACTCAATTTTTTATCTCCAAACCATGCCACCTTAAAAATATTTTTCTGTTGGGGATTCTACCACCTTCTAGTCACACATGGTCACAATCTTGGGGTAATTCTGGATTCTTCATGCTCTCTCATTGGCACATACTCAATCAGTTGCCAAGTCTCATCAAGTCTTCCTTTACTACATCTCTCCTTTCAAAAGACCAACACTCTAGTTCAGACCTTTATAGTATTTTTCTACTATAAATAGCTTCCAAATTAACCTCCCTGCCTCTAGCCTCTCTTCTTTCAAATTCATAATCTTTTGTTGTTTAGTTGTTTTTCAGTTATGTGACCCCATTTGGAGTTTTCTTTGCAAGATACTGAAATGGTTTGCCATTTCCTTCTCCAGTTAATTTTACAAATGAGGAAACTGAGGCAAACAGGGTTAAGTGAGTTGCCCAAGATCATATCTCTGGTAAGTATCTGAAGGCAGATTTGAACTCAAGAAGATGAGTCTTCCTGACTCCAGGTCTGGCACTCTATCCACTGCACCACCTAGCTGCCCATCCATCATCTATACAGCTCCAAATTGATATTCCTAAAACATAGGTCTGATCATATCATTCCCATGCTAAAAAGCTTTAGTGACTCATGCTTGCCTCTAGCAAACCATAGTGTCTATTTTTAAATCCCTTCATAATCTGGCTCCTGTATCTCTTTCAAGGTTTATTGAATGTTACCAGCAGCTAGGTGATAGAGTAGATGAAGAGCTAGGCTTGGAATCAGGAAGATCTACGTTCAAATCTAGCCTCAGACCCTTACTAGCTGTATAATCCTGAGCAAGTCATTTAACCTCGGTCTGCCTCTGTTCACACAGTTGAAAAATGAGGAAAATAACAGTTATTAACTCTCAGGGTTGTTGTAAGGATTAAAAGAGCTTTCAGTAGCATGTAACAGACACCTAATAAATGCTTGTTTCTTGCCTTTCTTTTTCATTGCTTCAAGTCAAATGGACCCAGGTGCTGTCTCTCTCACAGGTTATGTTTCCCCTCATCTCCATGCATTTGTACAGACTGCCTCTCATTCTGAGAAGGTAACTGTTCTTCAACTCTGATTCATAGAATTCCCTAGCTCCTTTCAAAGCTAAACTCCAGAATTATATTCTGCATCAGAGCTACCTAGGTCTCTGAAGTTACTAATATGCTTTCTTCACTACCGCCCCCTCATCTAGAAATTCCTTTGTTTCAATTTTTTGCATCTTTTCTGTTTACTTTTCTGGATATGGCTTGTCTTCTTCCAATAGAAGGCAGGGGAGGTTTCATTTTTAAATCGTATCCCAAGCACCACACAGTAGGTATTTAATCAATGCTTGCTGAAAGAATAAAGCATAGGGAATATTTAAGTTCTTGATGCAGTGGACAGTAAGGACAATCTCAACTGCAAACATAATCATAAAAAATTGCAGAATTTGAAAGAGTATCAGAAGTCGTTTAGCCAACACCAGACTGAAAAAGTAGTTTTCTTATCTTTATTCAAAGACTTGTAGAAACCCAGAGTTCACTAGCTTCTAAGACAATTTGTTTTACTTTTGGGCTATTCTTATTGTTAGACATCTTTTTCCCCATCCCATATTCTTATATTTGGAACTAGCATATACATGTATATATACATACACACACACACACACACACACACACATACACATGCATACATATATGTATATGTGTATATATGTATATGTCTATGTGTGTATATGTATATACACACACATATATGTATGTGTGTATGTGTGTATTTATGTGTATATATGTGTGTACATATGTAGTTTCCACAGGCAAGCTACTTCTGCTAACTCCCTAAATAATCTCCCCAACTAAAAAGATCAAATCTGCTCCTCATTCAATCAATTAGCATTTACTAAGCCCTTATCTTATACTGCTTAGTATTAAAGTTTGTAGACACAAACCAAAACCAAAACATTACCTTCACTCAAGCATTTATTTCACCCCTACCTCAGTCTTAGGTACATAGCAAACACCTCATTTCCTTCCCCAGTCCTTATATGGCTTTATTTTCCATTGCATTACTATCTAAGTTACCCACATCTTGTTAAGAAGGAGTATAAATAGTTAAACTATTCTTGTTCTTTGTTATTCATGTCCATGCTACTCATTACACCTTTGTCAAGGAGATGGCTAGGCAGCAAACAATTCAAATATGTCTTAGAAAAAATGCAAACTAATCCATTGGAGAAAATGAACTAGAATACAGACATCCAGTTTAAATACTAGTTTTCAGCATACCTAATAGCACATGCAATCAATGGCCTTCAGAACAGCATATTTTAAGAAGGAAGAATTGGAGAGAACAGTATGAGGCAATTGGAGTCAGGAGACCTTTCTCATACAGAATGTATCACTGACTTACTGTGTGATTTGAGACAGCTCACTTAACTTTTCAGTGTTTTAGCTCATTTTTCTCATCTGTACCCTTCTGTTAGAGTGATGCTGAGATACTATCTTTAAAGAACCTTGGGGGAAAAGAGTGTTGTGTAGTGTAAGATTTTACTGTATTTTTTTTTCAATTTCCATTCACCTCAAATACCTCCTCAGAATAACCTGATCTGACAATGGAAAAAAAAGTCATGTCCCACTGTCTATTGAGAAAAAGGGAGGAAAAATAAGAAACCAGTGGGGAAAGCAACATTTAGAGGAGTCAGCCCCAGAAAGAAACTTCTTATAAAAAAGGGTCAAATCAGGGAGCAAAGTGGTTTGGGGGATTGGGAGGACATCTGTATCCACATAAATCAGGGAACTTTGGAGATGTGGGAAAAATGTAAGCCATCTAACATACAATATCCATTTGTCTTCAGATAACAGAAAAAAAACTCAGAAAGGTCAAGGCCAGGTCAAGATTTTTCATTTTGACTTACTCAAAAATCCTAGTTTGATGCCAGAGTCAATGGTTTGAAAGTGACTTCCATAGTGTATTGGAACATACACTGGAGAGGGCATGCGGACTGGAATTGGCACCCATCTCTTCTGCTTTTTCTTTTTTCTGTTATTTTTCCAAATCTTTTTGCAAATTTTGAAATGCCCTCGACATTTATTATTGTTTTATCTGCTGTTATTTTTCAACATTAGCATAAAGTTTGCATATAGTACAACTGAGGTTTCAAACCTAAGACCCCACATTTGTGGCCCAAACCAGGTTAAATGAAAATGGGAAATATGTAACAAAATAAATAAAAAGATGATAAAATATCGATAATTTAAAACTGTCACTATGTGGCCAGCAGGGATCCTTATGTACAGTTTAGCATCCTTCATTTCTATTTGAGTTTGACACCTGTGAAATATAATACTTTCCTTGCAGAAGACCATACATTGTGTTCAAACCTCACAGGGAATATCATAAACACTAGATGCGGTCCATCAGATCAGGGGAAGAAAACATAAAGGGCTGTTCCCATTATTGCAAAAAGCAAGTCACACTACAGTTGCCATGCTAAAATCAGGCCAAAACCTGGATAATAATAGTGGCAGTTGATATGTCTCCAGAGATCAAGTGTTAAGAAATATTTTTACATGAATTCTCTGTCTCTATCTCTGCCTCTCACTCAAACTCTGTGTGTCTCTATCTCTGTCTCTCTCTCTCCTCCCCGCCTCTCTTTCTTCCTCAACTGAGAAACAATTGAGTTCTGCATCAGAAAAAGAACTTTGTGTGCCATAGGTATGATCTGAAAACTGACCTCTTTCCTGGCTTTAGAGTCTTTGAGCTTCTCACTATATCAAGGGTGGCAGATCCCACACCAGAGAACCTAGAGTTGAATCCCAGCTCCTACATTTGATTACTGTGCAATTCTCTTTACCTTTCTGAAACTCAGTTTCCTCATCTACAAAATGGGTGGACTAATCTTGAAAAACATCTCTTAGGGTTTCTGTGGGCCAAGTGCTTTGTAAACTTTGCTGTAGATGTGGAAACTAATATTAAAATGAAGATAATGACATAATATCCCAACCAAACCCAGTGAGTTGATATGAGGAAAGCACACTGAAAACTTTTCTAGCTCTTCGTAAACAGGAGTTATTAAAAAAAATGGATATAATGATATGACATGCTCTCCCATCAGAGGCCATGTGATATAGTTGATAAAGAACTGGTTTTGGAATAAGGAACTCCTGAGTTCAGTCTTCTATCTGAATCACATTGGCTATCAGGTGACACAAAGGATAAAATGCTGGACCTTGAGTCAGGAAGATATGAGTTCAAATCAGCCCTCAGACACCAACTAGCTGCCTCAATTTCAACAAGGGTTATTGTGAGAATCAACATAATATTAACTGTAATGTTCTTAGCATAGTCCTTGGCACACAGTAGATGCTTAATAAATGCTTGTTTCCTTCTTTGGTGACCTCAAGGACTTTGTGACCTTAGATGAGTCCTTTGATTTCTCAGTGACCCAGGCAGATGTCCAAGGTGCTAATCTTCACTGGTAGAGAGAGTTTCCGTACTGGATGTTGCCTGTATGTTGTAGCTAAGAAAAACTAATAATTATAACAATAATAAATTGTTCCTCACAGAGTTATTATTCAGAAAATATTACATAGCCCTTAAATTGGTATAGATATCAATAATCAATAAACATTAGGGCTTCCTATGTGCCAGGCACCTGCTAAGTACTGGCAGTACAAGACAAAAATAATCGAGTTCTTGCCCTCATCGAACTCTCCATCAGGAAAACAATAGAGAAATACATACAAAATAAATAAAATGAATGTTAACATGTTAAATATTAATATAACACATTTAAATACACAAATATAAGCATTTTGGTATGGGGGTCACATTAGCAGCTAGGGGATCAGGAATGGCTTTATGTAGAAGGTGCCATTCGAGATAAGCTTTGAAGAAAACTATAGAGCTGGGAGATGGAGTGAAGGTCATAAGGCACAGAAAGAAGGTTATTTTGGGTGAAGTGCACAGTTTGGGAAGGTGAGTAACAAATAATAAGGCTGAAAAAGAGAGATATGTGAAAATGTTATTTTTATTATTATTATTGCTGTCACCAAGGTTATTAACTCATCACCAAATACTGTTGCTAAAGGGGAGAATTTGTTGGCGCTCTAAAAATGTGTCCAAAAAACAAAATAAACCATCCTTTTATACATTCTCCTGCATTGTGGATTCTTAGATGCTGCCTTGAGTAAACTTTGCTATGACTTGTCCTAGGAAAGTCTCTTGCTCTTGCCTCAGTTTCCTTCTGTGTAAAATGAAGATAAGAATAATATGTACCTCCCAGGGTTATTGTGCAGGTAAAATGAATTAATATGTGTAAGCCTTCAAGCATCATATGCATGCTAGCTATTTTTTTACATTTTTATTATTATCATATAGCTCTGAGTAGCAACTTTTGCATAGTACCTCAACTTCACTATGCGAAAAGGACAGAGACTATGAGCCCAGTTTTGTGACTGGAGTGTGAGGATATCAGTCCCAATATGGATGTAGAATCAAAACATCAACCCCACCACTGCTACTATAATACTTCTTGGATAAAAAGCACTAGAAATATTACAATTGAAAAATAGGAAATTCATCAGGTTGATTGCGTAGTTAGCTTTTAGTACTAGGGCTTCCTTCATCAATTGTGGATTAAGATTTAACAAGACAATTGCACTATCATTACTGATTCTCATGGCTCTCAAATTGTTTTTGGTTGAATTTTAGATAAGACAGTTGTGAAATTGTACCTTCATTTATTGATAAATCAGATCAAAATTCTTAAGGACGAAAAAAAATAAGATATGTATTTGAAGCAGGGAACAGGAGTTTTTGTCCAGAAACTTCCATCACCACCCTACTGCTGTAAGACATGACCTTTTGCCATAAATTTTGTTCACAATCCCATAATTCACTTAGCATGCGTTATAGTGCATTATAGTTATCTTTATACGTTTCACAAGCTCAGCCTGGATTCTAACCTTAATGAGGGCAAAGATCTTGTCTCACTGTAACTTTTTATCTACCCCCAAAATAAAGAATAGTTTTCTGCACATAGAAGTAGATGCCTAATAAAAGTTTGACAACTTGAATGCTACCTAATAAATTATACTAGTAATTCAAGATAGTTCATGTAAATGCTCACTTAAGATGCCACAAAGAGGATATTCATTGTTATCACCTATATCTGGCCATCATAATGTATTTCCTCCTACCTTTCCAGACTTACTATACATTACCTACTTAACACCCCCTGCCCCCAAACACACACATACATATACTCATATTCAGTGATGTGAGCTTTTTTCCCACAAGATTCTCCATTTCCTGACTGTGGTCATTTTCAGATTGTCCTCCACGCCTGGAATTCTCTCTCTCCTATTCTCTGCCTCCTAGCTTCCATATTTCCTTCAAGTTACAGTTAAAATCCCAATGTCTGAAAGAATCCTTTCTCAATATCCCTTCATGCTCTGATCTTTCCCTCAGATGATATAGACTTTACCATGTTTATATCTTGCTTATGCATAAATATTTGTATTTTTCTCCTCCATTACTCTGTGAGCTCCTTGAGAAGGGACTTTTTTTTAACCTTTCTTTGTATTCCTGGAACTTGGCACAATGTGTGGTACATAGTACATACTTAATATATAAGGTTGGAGATTTAATCAGACTTCATAATTGTATTTCTTTATGTTTTTCAAAACAGATTTATAATATATGCATATATACATCATCTCCTGTGAGGTAGGTAGGGCATGTATTACCATTGTCATTTTACCAAGTATATAAGATGTGACTAAACTAAGACAGAAAAAAAAGAGAATTCCAAAGACCACAGTTACTAAGTGATGGGTCTTATGACTTCAAGCCCAGCTTCCTTTGTATCATGCCATAAAACAGATGGAAAGGGCAAGATATTGAGAATCCAATATCAGAGTCTTCACTGGTTTTATTTTGTCTACATAAAACCATATTTTAGTAGCCTATTTGAATTTCTATGTCTAAATAGATATATATATATGTATATAATTTAGTGGTTAATATTAAAGGATTAAGGGTCAAAACATTATAAAGTTGGAGTTAGAAAGGATCTTAGAAACCATCCAATCTAAAACCTTCCTTTACCCGATAGGGAAAATGATATTGGGAGAGGTTAAGTCACTTGTTCAGAGACACACAGCTAGGAAGTATCCAACACAAAATTTGAAATTGGTCTCCACAACTCCAGATCCATGACTCTTTCTGTCATACCACCTACCTCCCAAGGAGATAAATTTCCCAACATTTAAGTTGACCCTTATAACAAAAAAAAATTTCTACGACCAGTCTCTTTTTAAAGCTTTTCCAGGTTGATAAAACCTATGAGAGTTTAGGATTTGTTGACCTACGCTTTTGAGAACTCAGAGTAACCTTCATTCTATGATGCAGTATTGGAGGAGTACTTCAGGAGCAATTTACCGTGCAAACCGATCCTAGTTTCTATTCCTGGGAAGGAGTCTTATCTTTTCCCTACATTTCCTACATTTTCCTATATTTGCTACATCTCCTACCAATAGAAAATCTGCCTTGCTTGGGTCCTATGCAAATATGGAAGACTAGGTATGCCAATATCTGTCACATGGATATTCTGAAGAGCCATTTGGGCAGCATGGATTGATTAGGTTTTGCTATATCAGTTATTAGGGTTGAGTCTAGATGAAAAGTAGAGTTTTCCACAATCTGAACACTCAAGGCTCATAGTTATCTCTTATTCCTGATGCTGATTTCTAATAGGATTCAAAAAAGAATGGTACGTCTGATTTCTGAGAAAGCAACAGAGCAAAGATGTAGAGAAGTAACCTCTTGATTCAATTTAGAATTTCCCAGTGTTGGCCTTGAGTTCATGAGTTTAAGGCTGAAACCTCGCTGAAACAATATAAATAATGATTGTAATGTAGATTGAGAGTCCAGGGTGTCTTGTCAAAAAGCTATCGTGACTTAGAGGTGTCAAAATAGAGATGTAGCAATGTTTCCATACAAAATGTCAATTGTTTTTATTATTTTTCTTATTAATAAAGTAATGTTCTATGAGTCAGAAGACTTAGGTATTATCACTGGAAGATTTAAAGCTGAGAAGATATGACTAGTTTCGGGGGAAACTTTTGTGAGATTCATACTTATGAGAAAAGTTGGTTCAGAGAACCTGATTTTCCTTCTGACTCAAATAGCTGGGGACTTTACCTAAATACTCATTTGATTTTTGCAACAACTCTTCAAAATTTAAATGTCAAATAATATTATTTCCACTTTACAGGTGATACACCTGAGAATTTGAGGGATGGAGTTTCATTCCAAATATAAATAATGAATGATGTAACTGGGACCAGAGTTCATAATCCTTAAATATCCATAATGCTCAAATATCTGATGGACATTATACTTTCTGCCCTCAAAAGAGAAAAGGAAAAAGGAAATAAATGTTAGAGTTGTTGTTGCCTTATCAACATATAATATGCATTATTTTCCATTCATTTGATGTTTGAGAAACATGGTGTAGTATAATAACCATTAAAATGTAATCAAAAGAACTAGGTTCAACTTCTGGCAAATTATTTTGCCTCTTTATTCTCCACTTTCATTATCTATAAAACTGAGAAGTCAGATCAATTCATTTCTTGATCCCTTCTAGTTACAGCGGTCTTTGTTTTATGTTCTTATATTCTGTAATCTTAGGTCTTTTCCAATTATCATAAGCAGTATTGATTTAGGAGATCACAGTTCATATGGTCCAGTTTGGACTCTAGAGGTCATCAAGGTAAACCTCACACACACACACACACACACACACACACACACATACATATATGCGTATATGTGTTGTTGTTGTGTTGCTTTAGTTATGTCTGACTCTTCCTGAACCCATTTTAGGGTTTTCTTGGCAAAGATACTGGAATAGTTTGCCATTTCCTTCAGTTCATTTTAAAGATAAAGAACTGAGGTAAACAGAGTTAAGTGACTTGTTCAGGGCAACACATATAGTAAGTGTCTGAGGCTGGATTTGAACTCAAGAAGATGAGTCTTCCTGATGCCAAGCCCAGTGCTCTATCTACTATGCCACCTAGTTGTATGCATGCATGTATGTATCTGTATCCCTGATAGGTTAAATGCCTTGCCTGAAGTCAAACATCCTTCTCAGCCTTAGTTTCACCACCTGTAAAACTGAAATAGTAAGGTATGTAGTATTCAGCAGAACTAGGGTTTGAACTCAAATCTTCTATCTTCAGATACAGTGTTCTTTATACAGCACCAGATTGTTCCTCTAATATCTTTGAATCAATAAATAAAGATGAAATAGACTGTATATATAATATTGTATCCTAATCCAGTAATTGGGCAGACAGACAGTTATCATATTTTGTTAACCAAAAATTAAGACATGATCTGATAAAGATTTTTTTAAAAACCATTTAATTTATGAGAACCATTATTTATTGGATTTAGGAAAGACTATTTAAAGGATAAAGTATTTCAAGTTGAGCCTGTCCTGCAAAATCTGGGACAGTTGATCACTACAGAATGCAGACTTAACCTCTAAAATTTTCAATTATCCAAATACCAAATAGCTCAACCTGTATTGACAAATAAGAATTTACTGCATTCTCTTTATTTTCAATTATAAATCTGGGAATCTCAGGGAAATTACATGTCCAGAATAACCAAACTGAAAAGATTCTTAGAAATAACCCAACCTATATCTGGGCAGGAATCCTTTCTATAAAATACCTTCCAAGTGGTAGTCAAGTCTTTGATAAGATATTCCCTAAGATCGACAATTTACTGTCTTCCAAAATATTTCCTTCTACTTTTGAATGGCTCTAATTGGAAGAAAATACTTTTTAACATATATTTAGCTAAAATCTGCCTCTTTGGGATTTTTATTTAATCAATAAGTCAAGGCAACAAGCATTTATTAACTGCCTACTACGTACAGGCTCTGTGCTAATTCCGAGATACATCAATTCTAGTTTCTACCCTATAGGGTCAAGAAGTACAAGTCCAATCATTTTTCCACATGAGAACCCTTCAAATTTTAGAAGACAGGCATTGTATCCCCCTGTCCTAATTCTTATCATTTCCATGTTAAATATTTCCATCCCTTCAAGTGATGCAAATTTGATATGGTCTCCAGTTTTCATTGCCACCACTTAGTATAACACATATTCCATAATTAGTGCTTAATAATTTTTATTTATCCATTTCCTCATTCATTCATTCGTCATTCTATGAATGTTTATGAGATTAACCTCCCTCAGATGTAGTCTTTTCAAAATCTTGGATTCTAGGATTCCATTCCCTCAGTCCCAGCTATATAAAAAGTGAGAATACAGTAAAATGTGCTGTTCAGAACTCAATATTTGCTATTGGACTATCACCACTGTAACTCACCACCACTCCCAACACACACACACACACACACACACACACACACACAGAGGCATACTTATTCTATATAATCTGCTTCTACTAAAATACTCAATGGTAACATTTTTCTTTTGTGCCTGATATTTCCAGCTCCTGGCTTCTGTGGATAAAAATCTCCCTCTGGCTGTTTAGAGGGATACACACATACGCATGTAAACCAGCACCAATAAATTCACACATATATGTATATGTACATATATATTACTTATAACAACATGTTAAAGGAAAAAGAGCCTTGTGCATAGGGGAGAAAAAATCCAAGCTACAATGAATATGTCATCCTTCCTGAATACAATTTCAGCCTTAATTTGAACTGAGTGTATCTCCTAAGAATTTTTTTCCGTAAATGGAAATCTCCACCCAAACAGAGAATAGTCAGCTAGTGCATTGGTATTCAAGTCAGCTCTACACAGAGTGGCATATACAAAATATGACTTTCTCTCCTTGATTAAACAGGTGCTCTTTAAGCCAAGCAGCACTGCATTTTAATTGTAAATATTCTTGTAATAACAGTTTAAAACCACCGCAGATAACATGTAGCAGTTAGTCACAGTGCCAGGGGCTTCCTCAGGCCTGTCTTTATAAGCTATAATATAAGTATGTGCTAAAGAATCGTGTGTATAGAGGGAAGGATCTTCCCTGGGGGGCAAATGTAATCACAGGTGAAAGAGCCCTGGTTTGCTTGTTCTATTTATGCCCCTTTTATTTTCTGCTGTGAATCTGAGAAATGAGAATTGTCAATCAACTCTTTTCTAGAGATTTGAACTCTGATTCTCAAACCCCTTGTAAGCTTGGGAATAAGTAGCCAGGAATTTCCAGTCTGAGGCTGAATGAGAAATAATGAAAGCTACTGGGGCCATTAATATTAATATACAAGATCACTGCATCCATATAATCTTTAAAAAAATCTTTCTTTCCTGGGAGTGGGCGCAGACAGAGAAACCTTGAGTAGAGTTTTCATCTGTATTAGGGACAATAGACTGAAATGGGAAGAAAGAAAAGATAGCTTTATATTCATAAGAAAGGGAGTGGAACAAGTTGTTGGAAGAAAAGATATGTACATCATGTCTCATAATCACCATAAATCCAACAAGTCCAAAACTAAACTTGCTATTGAAATTGACTACCTATTCCAACTTCAGTATTACTATCATTGACATCACCATATATGTTCCAAGTTTCTTTGTTTGTTTTTCCCATGTCTGTACCATTACTGGAACTGATCCCAATACCTCCTCCCCATTTTTGCTTGTTGAAATTTTAACCCATCTGACAAAGTCGAGTTTAAATTTCACCTCCTTGAAGAAGTCTTCCTTCATCCTGCCAGGTAACAAATTTCTTTCTTTTCCCCAAATTTGCATACCTCTCTTATCATGTTCCACTTCTATTATGTTTATATGTGAATTTGGCAGATTCTCTTACTAGTGAAGGGAGCATGATGCAGTGGAAACTGTACTTCAAGTCATAAGACCAGTATTTGGTTCATGGTTTTTCCACTTATATGTCCTATTCTCTTGGGAAAATCACATCACATCTTTGAACTGATTTTTCTTCCTATGTAAACAGAGGATAGCAAAATAGATCACCTCTTAGGCCCTCACAAATTATAACTCAATAATCATCTAGGAGGTCCAAATGAAATAATTTTTGTAAAGTGATTTACAAATATTAAAAGTCTATTCAAATGTCAATTGCTATTTTTATTAGACATAGCAATAGCCAATGAATCAGAAGAATTCGGTTCAAGCCATTCTGCCATTCACCAATTTTATCTCATCTTTGGTAAATCATTCTATCCCTCTGAGATTCAGTTTTACCACATGTAAAATGGAGAGAGAACTCTCTGTACTACCTACCTCCAAGAGTTATTGTAAAGATCAAATGAGAATGTATGTGAAATGCTACAGTCTTTGAGCTAAGAAATCATTCAGAGGTTATCTGGTCCAATCTCTTTCTGAAGGATGAGTCTCACCAACAGCATTCCTACAAAAGTGATGCTCTCCTCTCAACTTTAAGCCTTCCAGTAATAGCAAAGTTACCACCTCCCAAGCCAGCCCATTCTCCTTTGAGACAGTTCTAACCATTAGGTTATTATCTTTCAGATAATATCCTTCAATTTGCCTCCCTGTAGGTGCTACCCATAGAGTCTAGTTCTACCCTCTAGGGCCAAGTGGAACAAGTTTAATCTATCTTCTATATATGAAAGTCTTTCAAATATTTGAAAACAGTGTAACCTCCCACCCCTTATCTTCTCTTTTCCATACTAAATGTCCCTCCAGTCCTTTCAAGTTATCTTCAACTGACATAATTTCAATTCAACCAAATTGGTTTGTTGAGTTGATTTATTGAATTATAGACTTGTTTCCACCAGCTACTGGAATCTTGCTCAAAATGTACCAGTGTGAAAAAGAATCAAAGGGCACTGTCATTTGAGTTCCATATATCTACACTTTTCTGTAAGAGGGGCTATACCTTTGTCTTTTCTTTTGAAAGCGAGAGTAGTTAAAAATATTTCAGATCAATCAATACCATGATAGATTGAAAAAGTACAGCACATGTAGGAGTTGGTAAGCAAAAAATTGCTGAGATCCGACTTTTGCCTGCAAGCTCTGATAGAGCAGGGAGCTCCTGAGACATGGAGAGATATTGAGATTAATAGGAACTTTTATAGGCTGTCTGAGAACAAGCAGGGCAGTGAGTGAGAATGAGGAGGCAGGAATGCACTTGCCCAGGAATCGGAGAGGGTTAAATCATTTCAGCTCTCCTGGGCAGGAGACAGACTTTGGCAAGCATGGATCCCGAATATTGGCAACTGGAATTCAGAAATATCTTTAGACATCTGTCGGTACTTCCCATGACTTATCTTCGAGGTGATGAAAAAATTAACCATTGAGAAGTGCATTATAACGCAGGGAAGACTGAGCAAGTGCCTGTGCCTTCCTTTCTTTTGTATTCTTATTCAAATAAATAAAGCACTTTACAAACAGTAATTAAGTCTTCCCTGGAACCCTAGGAGGTAAGGTATTTAAGAAAATTATTTGGATAGTTGTCTGTGTTAAACATGGCCTTCCTAAGAAGTTGAATGACTTGCCCAAGGTCATATGCTAGTGATTGTTAGCAGTAGAAGTCAAGATTCCTATGTTCTTGTCATGTCCTGAGGTGGTCCCTAAGACTAGAGGAAGAAATAATCAACCTATTAATGATGGATATTAATTCATCAGGACCTCATCTTTCATGTTTGTGCATACTAAATCACAGCCCCTTCACACTTGAACCATATCAGTTGGAGGTCAGTCTACTATTGATGGGCCTCTGAATCCTAAGCTAGGCTGGTTCTCAGACAATTGTCACACAGTCCATTGCTAAGCCCAAGACTGGCAACTTTCCCACTTGGTAAGACTGCTTAAAGTTTGCTCTCCATTAAGATAGCTTCTAGGACCTTAGAATGCTTCTACACCATGAGGAGGCACTAGAAAAGAATTTCAATGAGAGATTAATATTAATTTTTAATAACAAATACACAGTTACTAAGAAGTAATATTAATAACTTACATGTCTGTCGTGCCCTTCAAAGAGATTTACATCTATTACCTTATGTGATCCTCAAACTAGCTCTCTGGGATAAGCAGACTATACTTCTCCCTGTCTCTCACCCCTTTATCCCCACCCCATCATTTTACAGATAAGGCTCATGATAGCCCTAGGATTTCAGAATTTGAACACAGGACTTCTGATCCTCAGTCTGCCTTATTCTTTTTTCTGTTGTTCTGGACATGCAGTTTCATCTGTATGGAAGCAGCATCCACTCAAGGAGATTCACGATTCATCTGCAATTTAGGATCTTAGAGAACAACCTAGATGACTCAGAAATCAAATGGCAGTTCTGGAACCCAGGTCCTCCTGACTCTTGAGACTAGCTCTAAATTCATTAAGCTATGCTCTCTCCCTAGGCTATGCCACTTCTCAAGCAATGACAATAATAATACCTCATATTAGAATGGAACCTTTACTTTAAAAAAGAACTTTCTCTTATATAACTGCATATCAACACTCAGCAGCCTGTCAGTGCAAATATTATCATCCATTTTGCAGATGTGAAAACTGAGACTCAAGGAGTTCAGATGATGTCCTACAGTAGATATTAAATAACTGAGTCATGCATCCAACTCAGATCCCTTGAATTTCTTCCTTTCTATTATTTTTACTTTTCTCGGTTTTAGACTTTTAAGAACAACATTCAGTTGCAAACTATACACATGAATCCAGCATTGAATGTCAAAGGATAGCTATCTTCATTTGGGGAAAAATAGAATTTTCAGTTTAGGTTTGGTCTCCCCCATATAAATTTACTCCCACATTTCCAGACTCCAGGAGACAGGCAAGAAAATATTTACCTATCTTCATGCTTATACAAGATGTTCCAAGTTACTGCAGAGTTCTCTTGTAATAAATAAGATACTGATGCCAGGCACTTAAATCATTTGCTTTTAATAATAAAAGCTAGCATTTGCATAGATTGTTTTTAATTTACAAAGCACTACACACACATATATGTATATATATATATATCCATATATATATATGTATTTCTATATAATCTCCTTTGATCCTCCTTTCTGAGAGGAGGTATTCTTATTCCCATTTTACGGATGATAAAAATGAGGCTGAGTTCTTAAGTGCCTAGAATCACACAGCTAGTAAATAACCAAGGAAAAATTCAAACTCTGGTCTTTCTGAATTCAAATTCAGAACTCCATTGAATGTGCCACCAAGCTGTCCATAAACGTATTGTATTCTCTCAAAATAATCAAATGACATTGTAGGATCTATGGCCAGGACAGACCTTAGAAATCATCAGACCAGTCTTCCCATTTTATAGTTCAAGAAAATGAGACACATAGAGATTAAGTGACTTGTTCTAGGTCATCCAAGTACTAAATTGTAAACTGCTTACTTCCCAACATCCTAGTACTTCTGTTGTAGTCAAATGGGGGAGTGGGGGGGGCTTTGCTCTCTTTGGGAATGCCAGGGACCTCTCACAAAGTTTTCTTTTTTCCCGTCAACACACAGACTTAAAATCAGAGCACCTACAGAAGCATAGAGAGCACTAGGTTAGAAGTCTTGAGGCCTGGCATGAATCTCAGCTTCACGGGAGTCTAGCCTTTGTCCTTGGACAGGTTACTTTTTACTTTGTCACAGTTGCTCTGCCTACCTCCTAGGGCTCCCATAAAGGAAGCTTTTGGTACACTGCAGTTCTATGGGCAGAAGACCTACTCTCCTATGTTCTATAACTTATCCTAGAGGCACATTAAAGCAAAACTCCTGCATGTAGACCTAGGATGACACAATAACTCTTTGGTTTATACTTCCTTCGACAACCTTATTGAAGTTCTAATTGTGTCCCACAATATTTCCTATCAGAACGCAGGTCTGTCTCAAGGTTAACTTTGGGTCCCAGTGAGATTAAGAAAAATGAATCTCCACTCAAAAGATTTGATTACATGTACAGGATCATGCTCACTCTGTTGTTTCTGGGCAAGGCACTGCTGGGCCAAGTTAGATTAAAGAGGGAATACGAATAGTGTATGTACAAAGAAAATATTTTCCAATTATGCTTCATAAGACATAGAAAATATTACTTGTGATAGAGGATTATGAATGAGATAATTACCTGGAGCCTAATGTACCTAAAGCTTTACTAAAGGGGAGAGAAAAATATTATTAAGTGATTATTGACTACTGTTCTTGCTCTTTAATGCTAAAAGGTTACACTGTAGGTCCAAGGACAAAGGATGATGCAATATAGGGACACTGTAAGGGCAACGGGACTTGCTCTTTGTGTTGCCCATCATTCCACTAAATGAAACAGAACTAAATCTATTTCTCTCTGTTCATCCTCCTCTCCAAATGTTTAATAAGAGATTTTCCCATTAACAGTCAACTGAAATTAATAAAGTAAAAGGATGTAGGATAAAATGATGGATGTGTAAGGTTTTTTTACACAAAAATGGCATAGTGCATTCTCAGTGAAGTCTTCCTTTTTACCCTGCACCTTACCCTTCACAACAATGAATTTTATCACTATTTTTCTTCTTTTTTATTTTCCAACAATGAAATTGAGTCAAATTTGCATCACTGTGGAGTCATCAAAAGAGCATAGGACTGGGAACCAGGAGACCTGAATTCAAGCTCTCACTATGACACTTGGGAACTTTGCAAGGTAAGTTTAGAGAAGAAGTGTACCTTAGTGGATAGAACAGTTGACTTAGAATCAGGAAGACCAGGGTTCAAATCCTGTCTCTAATACTTACAAATTGTGTTTTACTAGATAAATTACCTTAACTCTCTATACCAATTTTCCTCATCTTTAATATTAGGAGGTTGGCCTCAATGGCCTATAAGGACCCTTCCATTTGTAAATTTATGATTTGAGAAAATTACTAAATTCACTTATTCCCAATGCCTGATATCCATTTTGCATCTATCTTTATGGATATTGTGTTAGACCTCTAACAGTTTACATTCAAAGAAGGCTAGGTGGTACAGGGAAAAGAACACCGGACCTAGAGTCAGGATTGATCAAGGTTTGAATGCAGCCTCAGACATATAACTAGCTGTCTAACTATAGGCAAGTTATTTAATCTACTTCAGTTTCCTCAACTGTAAAATGGGGAACACAATAGCATCAGCCCCCAGGACTGTAGAGAGGATCAAATGAGATAGTGTTTGAAAAGTGTTTAGACCAGTAGGCACTTAACAAACATCTGTTCCATTCCTAAGAACTCATTCTGGTAAAATATTTTATTTTCTAAGTATTCTGTGTTTCTCAAAGCAGTAGTATATGGGAAACATGGAATCGAAGACATAGAGGCGGAAGACACTCCACTGAGTTCAATACCTTGGGAACTTACTGACTGTGTGACTGTGGACAAGTCAATTCATATCTCTCCATTTAAATTTTCTTTTCCTCAAAGCAAGAAAAGCAATCCCCACAGGATCTACACAAATTACAGAGTGCTTTTAAGAATCAAAGGAGATGTTTGAAAAGTAGTTTGAAAATAATAAAATGCTAAAAAAAAAAATTATTCTTAACATGAAGTTCCTTCATACCTTAATATTTTATGTTTTTTTGTTTCCTTCACGACCAAAGTAGGGATCTCTAACATTTTTTGGTAATCTGATGAAGCCTGTCTTCTCTTCATTCTCACAATTGTGTTTTTAAATGAATATAATAAAATTGCTTAAGTTACAGAGGGGCAGCTAGGTAGAGAAGTATGTAGAGTGCCAGGTCTGAAGTCAGAAAGATTAATTTTTCTCAATCATCTGACCTCAGACACTTAGTATTTGTATGACTCTGGCAAATCACTTAACTCTGCTTGCCTCAGTTTCCTCATCTGTAAAAAATGAGCTTGACAAGGTAAAGGCAAGTCACTCTCGTATCTTTGCCACAAAAATGCCAAATAAAGAGTCAGACACCACTGAAACAATTGAACAATAATGACAACCAAAGGATAGAAAGGAAATCAATTATACTGAGATATAGTTATAAAATATAATTTTTAAATTCATAGAACTTAATGTTAAGCCTCCCTATTCTAAAGTTTTGTACTGTAACATTCTGTTTTCAGGTTCTTTCCTTTGAGAGACAACCATAGTGTAGTAGGTTCTGTAGAAAGCTGGCTTCAGAGTCAGATTAATTGAGTTCCAGCACTCACTGCCTGAGTGACCTGGGGAAATTCCCTTCTCAGTGTTCCCCAAAGCAATTCTCTAAGACTATGAATAGCGGGCAAGCACTGAACAGTATTCCCTGCTCTGCCTGTTTTGTTTTTTTTTTTCAACTCTACAGAACAAGATGTCTTTCCCAGGTTAAGCTCATCAATTCTAATCTCATCACCATTCTGCTAACCCAAGGTTTGATTGTCCCCACATTCCTCAGTCTTCTCTCCCCTTTAATTGGACAGCTGGAGGGTAGTATGCCAAACTCTTCCCAATGCCTTCCTTTATAGAGGGCAGAAGCTGAACTTTTGGCTCATATCTATATATGATGGTCTAGGGCAGCTAGGTGGATAGAGCACCAGTGCAGGAGTCAGGAGGACCTGAGTTCAAATCTCACCTCAGACACTTGACAATCACTAGCTGTGTGACCTTGGGCAAGTCACTTAACCCCAATTGCCTCATCCTGGCTCATCTCCAGTCATCCTGATGAATATCTGGTCACTGGATTCAGATGGCTCTGGAGGAGAAGTGAGGCTGGTGACCTGCACAGCGCTCCCTCACTCAAAACAAAGTCAATTGCAAGTCATGTCATTAGTTCTCTGATGGCATGATCTTCTTTGGCAACGAAGGACAGACACATACATGTGATAGTCTATAATCATATGTATGTCACATATATAGCATATGTATGTATGTTTACATACATGTATACTTATATGTACATACATGTGTATATATCTGCATCTATCTATCTGCCTATATGTGTTTTATACACACACACACACACACACACACACATGTTCTTATGTTTGTTCTTCGTTTTTGAAGAAGACCATGATATCAGAGAAATGATGACACGACTTGCACTTGACCTTGTTTTGAGTGAGGGAGGGCTGTGCAATGTCACCAGGCTCGCTTTCTCCTCTGGAACCATCTGGATCCAGTGACCACTCTCTCTAAGTAAGTACCTGAAAAGGCCTTAGCCTAAAAAGGCCAAGGTCTCCCATCACATCCTGGGACACCACTAGTCGTCCTGATGGAATATGTGGTCACTGGATCCAGATGGCTCAGGAGGAGAAAGTGAACCTGGTGACCTTGCACAGCTCTCCCTCACTCAAAACAAAGTCAAGTGCAAATCATGTCTCTTATGTCATGATCTTCTTCGAAAACAAAGGACAAACACAACACACAACAATGTGTATACACACACACATATGTATGATAATCGTAGTCTATATCTGCTGTGTTGCTGGTTTTTACTGCCAAAACAAGATGACTTGTCCTGAACCAGATACCCCCTGGTGTCAACCCCTCCCTACCTTTCCAGTCTCCTTTTGTGTGTTGTCTCTCCTTTAGAATGTAAACTCCTTGAGGAGAGGGATAGTCTTTTCGTTTGATTAGTTGTATTACCAGTATTTAGCCCAGTACCTGGCACATACTAGACACTTAATAAATGTTGGATTGGATTGGATTGTAGAGACAGTTTCCTCATCAGGAATTCCTTACCCATAAAATCACAGGTTCAGTTTTGTTATTTTTTTATGTTTCTTTTTAGGTTTGACATGTGATTTTTTTGATGAAAGGGATCTTAACTTTACTTTCAAATGCAGTATAGAATATTGAGTTCTGAGAAGGGCCTGGAACTAGTTGCAGAGCTGGTCAGAAAACTCTGGAATTGACCCTTTTTTAAAATGATCAGTCCCCTGACAGATACAATAAAGCAAATGTAGGAGGGCCCATCTCATTAGTTCTTACCTGGAAAAGTGAGCTCATGCAATAATAATGACTACTATTTCTAGTTATGTAGCACTTGCCATTCTATGCTCTGAAGATGCTCCAGAAACAGTGACCTAGATCAGGGGTCACCAAGTGGCAGAGAAAATCTGTCCCATTTAGACAACATGCTATACACTTTCCTCATTTTGTGCCATAGAGCTGTCTCTGAAAAGTTAAGTGGGAATAAAAATTTTATAAATTGAATTAATTTTTTCCTCTCTGACTTACAAAATCCCAGCAAAGACTGTTCCATTGTTGATAGATCTTTAATCAGAAGATTGGTTTAATTGTCTCATTCATCTCAAATATGGAGTTAGTGATTTGTAAACAAACACTTCCATGAACTTGGGAAATACGCATTATTTTTTCAAAGGAATCCCACTTTTAAAAATATTTTTGCAGACATACAGACTTACAGAATGTTAAAGCTGCAAGGGATCTTAGAATATACCCTATTAGAATAGAGAACATGGAACAATTTAGCTAGAATGACCACTGGATCATAGACTATTTGGATGTATAAAATGACTGAGAATTAGAAGGGACAGTAGGATATAGAACATTAGAACACAGAATTTTAAAATCAAAATAAGGTGGAGGCTATAATGTGTATGGTGTGTATGTGTGTGTGTGTGTGTGTGTTCAGTACAATATGGTAATTATATGAAGTAAACAAAGTACAATGAAATCAAATGGGGAAAGGAAGGTCAGTCACTTGATGTCCCCACTTGGAGGATAAGAAATTTATATACAGAGAAGTGACGCATAAAAGAACTGAGAAGTTCTGATCTTGTGGATCCCAGACACAAAGAATGTTACTTTTTTTTAATTTCAGCTTGTATTGTCATTCTTCCTATGACTTGTACATCTAGTAGAATATTTAGATCTTCTTACCAAAAATCCTTGTCCCTATTCTACTATGTGCATTAAGCATACTTGATACTCTTTAAAATGATGGTATTCTTAAAAATATCATCTTCTGCTAGTTTGGCTCAGCTGAACATTTGGATAGGGCACTGGGGCAATGGTGTTACTGTATTGCTCAAAAAAGTCTTGGAATAAGATGACTGGGGTCAAAGTACCAGGGCTGGCATTTACTAGCTGTATTATCTGGGAAAGTCATTATGAGCTCCGTTATCTCTAATATCACCACCAAAACCACTGTTATTGCTGCTACTACTACTACTACTACTACTACTACTACTACTACTACTACTACTACTACTACTACTACTACTACTACTACTACTAGTTCTACTACTACTATGACAGCATAATGATATTATTACTGATAATAACACAAATAATGGTAACACTAAAAATTATAACAGCAACAGTCCAGCTTATTTCAAAGGCAAGTAGATGGGAAAGTTTTAACAAAGTAGAAGTTTAACACATTGGTGAAACTTTAAAGTATTATAGAAATATAAATCGTTATTACTATTTCTCTTACCTAAAAGTTTTGAATCAAGCTTTCACTTATTAAAGTGAGCTGGATTGACCAAGATACAAAATTCATCACCTAGAATTCAAGATTGATTTTTCATAGTTTAAGACAGCAGTTCCAAAAGTATCATCTGGGGACCTCTACAAGTCTCTAGGACAATTTTGGTTGGTCTACAATGTGAAAACTACTTTTATAATGATTCTAAGGCTTTTTAAATCATAATGTTATAATTATAAATTAAATGTTGAGAGATGTAATCCATATAAATAAGCTCTTTGAAAGAGTTCTCAATAAGTTTTTAAAAGGTAAAAGATTCCTTAGACAAAAAAAGTTAGGGAATGGCTAGACTACACCATGTCCTCAAATGACTCTTTGGACTGAAAGCTTTAACTAAGTCAATAAAGGAAAAACATAAGTCTGAGAAGCCTTGAAGATGAGTGTGAAGGGAATGTAGACACTGAAACACTGGGTTGCGACATGATAGAAAGGTTCAATAAGGACACAGGTCTAATTAACAAAGAACAAAGTGAGAATATGTTAAGAATTCAATATTTGAAGATAGCTAGTGTTTCAGCATTGCCTGAAACCAATGGTACAGTTGCTTTCAGCAGGTGAGGGCTCTGTGGACAATAGGACTGCAAACATCACAAAAAGCATCTTGTCCATGATTCATTTCTTTAAGTAAGCATTTTTAAAGATCTGGAGATTTTAGTGGACTTATGAGCTCAATATGAATCAGTCATATGATGAATTCCTCCAACTGAGGAACACAGAAAAAAAAAAAGATTAAGATTGATGCAAGCTTAGACTATTGTAGATGAGGTGAGCTACCTCAAATAACAGAAATGACAATATTATTGTCCTCTAACATCAGACCACATCTGGAGTCTTGTGTTCATTCCTGAGGTCCATATTTCCTGTAGGAACATTAACAATTTTGAACTTGTCCTGAGTTGGATAACAAGAACTTCATATTTCTGAAAATTGTGGCCTGTAAGCGTTGTAAGGACAGTTAGTGGCACAATGGATAGATTGCCAGTCCTGGAGTCAGGAGGACTTGAGTTCAAATCTGGCCTCAGAAACTTACCAGATGTGTGACTCTGGACAAGTCACTTAACCCTGTTTGCCTGAGTTCTTCATCTGTAAAATAGGCTGGAGAAGGAATGGCAAATCACTCCAGTACCTTTGCCAAGGAAACTCCAAATGGTGCCATAGAGAGTCAGATACAATTGAAATGATCCAACAACAACAAAAATAACCTGGAAAATGTAGGGTTGTAAGTGGCTTCAAATACTTTAAAATTATTCCTATCAGGGAGAAATTAATATTGTTTTGAAGGCCCCAGAAACAAAAAGTCGAAGAAAAAATAAGTTCAATATAAACTTCCCCATAATTAAAACTGAAAATAGAATAGGTTGCTTTGGGAAATAATGAGTTGCCCATTTCAGGATTTCAGGCAAAAACTGTGGAAAGGAATCTTGTTTATGTACATGATATTTTTTTAGTTTCCTTCCAGCCCTTAGATTCTGTTGTTCTGTATATGAAGCCAGGACCTGATACATGGATTGGACAAGATGGCTTTTGATACACCTTCAAACTTTGGGAATATGAGTGTTTTTTTATACAGTCATCAGAGGGAAATGCTTCTGCCTTTAAAGTGTCAAACACCACAGGAGTTCAAGTTACATTCTTCAAAAACTTCTGTGTATACTTCAATCCCTCCTGCTGCCTCCCCCATCAAGACAGAAAGCTATTCCTATTTAAAAACCAATCTGCTCTGGAGACCAGGCTATAATTATGCACTTGATGATCCTCTGTGGCCACCTGGAAGTCTTTAAAGGACCCAAAGCCCAGAGCAAAGACTTATAAATGTGGCTCACATACTCACAGACATCACAATACAACAAAAGTGAAAAAGCAAAATTTCATGAAGTGAGCATTTTTTCTATGATATAAAAAAAATGGTATGATAGCAGCTAGGAAATGTTTTATTAGTAGCTACATGTCTTTGATTAAGTTGCTTACTCAGATTTTTTTTTAACTTTAAATACACTAATGATAAAATAGATTTATGTTTATTATAGGTCTTAAGATCTTACAAAATATTCTTACATACTGTGAGATTTCATGTAGGGGAACAAAACACTGTGCAAATTATGCGTATTTTCTCAGATTTAAACCCTCTAACCACCACAAATATCAGCAACAATTTCTGGTATAGTAACTAGACCACTAGACATGGAGTCAGAACACCCAAGTTTGAGTCTTGGCTTAAACACTTTATAGTCTTAAGAGCTTGGGAAATCACTGCATTTTTCAGAATATCATTTTACTAATCCATAAAATGAAGATGATAGTCCTAGAATTCTGCCCCCAATTATTATGAAGATTAAATGAGATGATAGATAAAAAACTCTTAGTGAATACCATTCCTATCATTTCTTTAACATGCTCTCTTTTGTGTAAATTTTTTCTTCTAAAGGAAAGAGATGAAATAAATCCTCCATAGAGAAAATAGATGCCTAAAGTTTCATAGCATTGACACTTTCTTTGAATAATCCCAATGCACTCAAATAGTCATGTATGTATGTATATATGCAGACATATACATATGTGTATATATACATGCACACCTATACATACACACACACACACACATATATGTATCTCCCCTTGACACTCTCTTAAAGTCTATGGACCATTTCTCAGATGAATTAGTCAATAAAGGTTTAGATTATGGTCTATATGAAAAAGATATGGTGGATTTAGTACAATATAGAACCATGATTTAGCATACAAAAAACACTAACATTGTTTTAAATGTCATCATGTCCAGAATATGAGAGGTAACATTCCTACTGTATTTTCCCTAGTCAGACAACATTTAGTATGTTGTGTTTAGCATCAAGTACCACATTTTACAAATATCATTGATGATTTGGAATTTGTCTAGAGGGAAATGACCAGGCTGTGGAGTGGACCCAAAACAATGTCAGAGAGACAACATGCTACAGTGAATAAGATGCCAAATTCTTTATCAGAAGACCACAACTCAAGTCTAGTTTACCAACTGTGTGACTTTATCTGAGAAAGTTAAACATCTCTGGTCATGAGTTTCTCATTTGTAGCATGAAGATCTTGTCTTAAATTACTTCTAAGGTATGTTTTAGCTTCAAATAAAATTGATTAATCAGTTGAAAGAATTAGGGATGCTTAGTCTAGGGAAGAGGAAGATGAGCAGTGAAGGGGAGTAGAATGAAGACTTCCACTTTCTTCAAATATTGAGAGTTGGACAAGTAGAAAAATTGTTGAATTGAGCCACTGATCTGAATCTCAGCCCTGAGCTCAGCCCTGACAATGAACTCAAACATTAAGTAACTGGCTGGGAAAATGCCCAAAAAAGGGGAAAAGAATAAGACAATAGAAGGCTACTTTCTTGGTGAGCAGATATTTTCTTCCATCCTTTCACTTGAGGAGGAATAATTTAGGTCTTCAGAGGAAGACCTAAAAGTCAAGGCTTCTACATGCAAAATCTCCAAAATAAATATGCAATGGTCTCAGGCCATGGAAGAGCTCAAAAAGGATTTTGAAAATCAAGTAAGAGAGGTGGAGGATAAATTGGGAAGAGAAATGAGAGCAATGCAAGAAAATCATGAAAAGCAAGTCAATAGCTTAATAAAGGAGACCCAAAAATGCTAAAGAAATTAACACTTTAAAAAATAGACTAACTCAAATGGCAAAAGAGGCCTAAAAGGCAATGAAGAGAAGAATGCTTTAAAGAGCAGAATTAGCCAAATGAAAAAGGAGGTTCAAAAACTCACTGAAGAAAATAGTTCCACAAAAATTAGAATGGAGCAAATGGAAGCTAATGACTTCATGAGAAACCAAGAAATTATAAAATAAAACCAAAAGAATGAAAAAAATAGAAGATAATGTGAAATATCTCACTGGAAAAACAACTGGCCTGGAAAATAGATCCAGGAGAGACAATCTAAAAATTATGGGAATACCTGAAAGCCATGATCAAAAAAAAGAGCCTAGGTATAATCATTCATGAAATTATCAAGGAAAACTGCCCTGATATTCTAGAACTGGAGGGTAAAATAAATATTGAAAGAATCTACCAATCACCTCCTAAAAGAGACCCAAAAAGAGAAACTCCTAGGAATATTGTAGCCAAATTTGAGAGTTCCCAGGTCAAGCAGAAAATATTGCAAGCAACTTTCTAGCAAGCAGCTAGAAAGAAACAATTTGAGTATTGTGGAAATACAAGCAGGATAACAAAGGATCTGGCAGCTTCTACATTAAGGGACTGAAGGACTTGGAATATGATATTCCAGAAGTCAAAGGAACTAGGATTAAAAGTGAGAATCACCTGTTCAGCAAAATTAAGTATAATACTTCAAGGGAAAAAAAGGTCATTCAATGCTATAGGGGACTTTCAAGCATTCTTGATGAAAAGACCAGACCTGAAAAGAAATTTGATTTTTAAACATAAGAATCAAGAGAAGCATGAAAAGGTAAGTGGGAAAGAGAAATCATAAAGGACTTTCTAAAGTTGAACTGTTTACATTCCTACATGGAAAGACAATATTTGTAACTCTTGAGACTTTTGTCAGTACTTGGGTAGTTGAAGGGATCACACACACACACACACACACACACACACATAAATAGACAGAGAGCACAGGGGTGAGTTGATTAAGAAGGGATGATATCTAAAAAAAGTAAAAATTAAGGGATGAGGTAGGAATATATTGGGAGGAAAAAGGGAGAAATGCAATGGGGCAAATTATCTCTCATAAAAGAAGCAAGAATAAGCTTATTCAATGGAGGAGAAAAGGGAGGAGGTGAGAGGGAAAAAGTGAAGCTTACTTTCTTCACATTTGCCTTAAGGAGAGAATAAGATGCTCACTCAATTTGGTATGAAAATCTATATTTCACGACAGGAAAGTGGGGGAGAAGGGGACAAGTGGAGTGAGGGGGATGATAGAAGGGAGGGCAAATAGGAGAAGAGAGTACTTAGAAGTACTGTGTATGTGTTCATCGTTCGGTGTGAAGAAGACCATGCCATCAGAGAAATAATGACATGACTTGCAATTGACTTTGTTTTGAGTGAGGGAGGGCTGTGCAGATCACCAGCTTCACTTCTCCTCCAGAGCCATCTGAATCCAGTGACCAGATATTCATCAGGATGACTGGAGATGACCCAGGATGAGGCAATTGGGGTTAAGTGACTTGCCCAAGGTCACACAGCTGGTGAATGACAAGTGTCTGAGGTGATATTTGAACTCAGGTACTCCTGACTCCTCTATTGGTGCTCTATCCACTGCACCACCAGGGCAGCTAGGTGGTACAGTAGATAGAATACCCAATCAGGAGTGAGGAAGACCCATCTTTCTGAGTTCAAATCTGGCCTCAGACACTTACTAGCTGTGTGATCCTGGGTAATTAGAAGTAAACACTTATGGGGAGGGACAAGATCAAAAAAGAGAACAGAATAAATGGGGGGCAGGATACAATAGAGGGAAATATAGTTAATTTTATACAACATGACT
Organism: Notamacropus eugenii; assembly: GCF_028372415.1. NCBI lineage: Eukaryota > Metazoa > Chordata > Mammalia > Diprotodontia > Macropodidae > Notamacropus > Notamacropus eugenii. The sequence continues at coordinate 685,796,928 of NC_092872.1, forward strand.
ATTATGGAAGTCTTTTGCAAAAGAACACATATATAGCCGATATTGAATTTCTTGCCTTCTCAGTGGGCATGGGTGGGGAGGGAGGAAGAGAAAAAAGTTGTAGTTCAAAGTATTAGGAATGAATGTTGAGAAATGTTTTTGCATACAACTGGGAAATAAGAAATACAGGTAACTGGATATAGAAATATATCTTGCCCTCCAAGAAAAGAGAGAAAATGGGGATTAAGGGAAGAGAGGGATGAAATAAAAAGAAAAAAGAAAAATTTTTGAGATTAGCCCTAGGACATGGAACCAGGACCTGTGATTACATTGGAAGTTCTCAAACTGTGATAAAGTTTGATGGGGCCTAGATTTTATCGGCGCCATATGAAAAATGAAGCCCTAAGCTGTCTCATAAAAATGTATTATGAGTCTTCATACTGGAAGGTCTATCCCTAAAAATTGGGGAGGGACCAAGCATAACTGCATTGCATAAAATACCTATGGAAGAAAAACACACAGAGAGAACTTCTTTGGCTAAATTTTTGAGGATTAGCATGCTTGAAGAAACACACAGAGACAGACCAATGACAGAAAAGCTTTGAGAAACCACACCAATGCATTCATGCCCTTTTATAATCCCAAACCTTGCCTGGGTCTTAATAACTCCGAAAGCAAGCCAAACTACTATAATACTTTAGAAGTTCAAGCAGTCATCTAACTGCTGGCAGCAAAGTCCACTTTTCCTCTTCTTTAAATACCCTTTCTAAACTCAGACATTATCCACCCCCCAGTGGTGGCCTAAAGCAGCTCATTTTCAAGTACAATAGCTCTACAATACTTCTTGCTAAGATGCTGATTCAGCTCACAGCTTTCGGTTTCACTCATGAGCTGGCCATGGTGCTGACATATTGAAAGTTTCAAGGAAGACTGCAAATTCCCAAACAATATAGAAATGCACATCCTAACAATTAGGACTATCCAATATGATAAGGACTTTCTAAGGAGATAAAAACATCCTAGCTATTAATGTTCTTTAAATAAAATCTGGCTGATCCTTTGTCGGACATATTAAATGGATCAACTTTTCAGGTAAGGCTTAGACTAGCTCACCTCTAAGATTTCTCCCAACTCTAAACTTCTATAATTTTGCAGCTCATTCTTGAATAGATTGTGGGTTACTCTACTAGGATAGCCCATGTTACCTAAATAAAAGTGAACATCTGATTTATATAGGCAGCATTTTCTGCAGTACTTGAAGCACTTATGATTTAATCAATATGGGTAGTCCTTCTAATCAAACAATCAACAAATATTTATTAAGCACCTCCTATATGACAAGCACTGTGCTAGTTGCTGAGGTTAGAAATAATGAAATAATCCCTTCTCTTAATGTATTCACAATGCAAATCACCACCTCTGTGTGCTTAGTAAAGCATTTGTAAGTTACTATGACCAGAAAATATGTGTGCATAAACATATATGAACATATGTGGCCCTTGATCTTATTCAAAGAATTTCAAGCTTGGTAAAATCATAAAGAGTTGTAATCTGTTGGTATGACCTTTAAGGACCCAAGGTAATCTGTGTGCCATGATAATGTATTAAAGCCATTAGAAAGTCAGATTTTTCTTTCATGCATGAACAGATAAAATGATGAGAATAAATCAACCCCAAACCTATTTTCTTCTATTTAGCTAAAAGGGTATTTGTTATTTTCATTTTTCTGGATGGCAACTATTTTCAGATGCAATGTTCTAGTCATCTTATTTGCCCCAGAGTTCTGTGTAAGAATGGCAAGGAGAAAAGTAGATTGGACTTCAGAATGGTTGAAGGAATTGGAATTTGACTATTCCAGAAGGAATACAAGACCTACCCTTCAGAAGAATATTATTTTTGCATGTGAATCTCCATCTGATATCTACATCTTAAAAAAAAAACAAAACAAAACAACTATTCCATAGAGACAATGAGCCTGAGGTAAATATACAAAACATGCATTCTGCTTTTCACTTCAGGCTTAACTTGTCACTGATACCGATTTACATAGTGATTCTTTCCCTGACTAGATAAGTTGCACTAGCTTTAAGTTATGTGTTCCATGGAGAAGTATTAGGGATAACTCCCTAAATTCAGACTGATTATGACTCATAAACTTTGACTAATAATGAATACACTGAAAGGGATTGACTGCAGTGACCCTTGGGACTGAACTGGGTCTTGGGTTACAGCATTTATGCATTCATTAAAAAACACTTATCAATAGTAGTAACTAACAGCTACAATTAACCCAGCATTTTAATATTTGCAAAATGTCTTATATAAATTATTTCATTTGAAATTCACAACACCCCTGTAAGGTATTATCATTATTACCATTTTGTCAATTAAGAAATCAAGACCAATGGGGGTTAAATGACTTGGCCAGGATCACATAGCTAGCAAGTGACTGAAGCAAAATTATAATGCAGGTATTCCTGACTCCAAAGATGGTGCATTAGTCATTATGCTATGCAACCACATCTCTTATGAAACACTTATTATGTGAAGAGCATTATGTTACAAATTGAAAAAATTATAAGATATCTTGCCTTTCATCTAGGAACATATAGTCCAGTTTAAGGACTAGACTTCTAACAGAAAATCGTAACACAAAATTCTGTGCTATAAGTTCATTAGAGGGATGTAAAGCTAAGTACTACCTAAAGTACACAATGCAGGGGTAATTACTTATAAAAGAATAAAAGAAAGCTTCCTATATGAGGTATAATTTTAATTGGATTTGAAGGATTAAAAGCAATGCAACAGATTAAGATATGAAGACATTCTAAGCATAGGAAGCAGAATGAATAAAGGTGCAGAGGCAAAATACTAATGTATTTGTTGTGGAATAGGAACTATCCCTTTTGGACTGGCTTGCAGAGTACTTAGGGGGACAAAAGAAGAGAAAATTTTGTAAAGGGATTGTGTTACCAGATTGTGAAAGGCTTGGACTGACAGACAAAGAACTTGAACTTTGTTTTGTAGTAAAGAACAATGATAAACCAGAGAGTATTCAGAAAAGGGAAACCAAAATGGTGAAGAGACTCAAGTCCACATAAGATAGGGATCTGTTCAAGCAATTAGAGGTGATTAGCCCCAAGAAAAGACAATTCAGGGATGGAGAGGAAATGATAATTGTCTTTAATTAGCTGAAGGGATTATTAGATTTATTTATTTGCCTCAGAAAAACAGCTGGGAAGTTATAGAAAGGGAAATTTGGAGTGATGTTAGAAAAAAACTTTCTAGCAATTAGAGTTGTCCAAAAATGGAAAAACTACCTCCAGTGGGTTTTGTTTCCCTTCCTCCTTGGAAGTCTTCAAGCAGAGGGTGGACAGTCACATGATAAATAAGTGCAATAGGGAATCTTTTCATGTATAAGTTAGACTGAATGACTCCTGAGGTCCCTGCCAAGTTTCATTCTGTGATTCAAGTGGCACCCCTGAACACTTTTGAGTAGGGTTATCATATGACCAGATATATCAGTAAGGAAAGTTTGTCTGGCAGTGTTGTAAAGGACTGACTGTGGGAGAAGTGGAGATTGAAAGAAGAAAAACTGAAAATGGTGAGAAATAACTTTAGTGGTATGTGATAGCTGTCCTTTCATCTTTGGGCAAAGGAAGTATCAAGGTAGAATTGTGACTGCACTGGGAGATAAGTAGAACACCAGAAACCTGGAACAGTCAAGATGATACTTGGTTTGTTGCAAGGCAGATGTGCAAAAACTGACACTCTGTATTTAGACTTAGGTCATTTAATAAAATGCTATAATGATTTCTAAGGAAGACTGCTCTTTGTTATTTTTGACAAAATAACATAATGTAAAAATTTCTCAATGAACTCTCTTTGTTCTACTGTCCTTAAACTAGTATTAAATTAGAGACTTAAAAACTAATTGAAAGTCCAGTAATGAATAAATTATATGTCATAGAGAACAAATTGTTTACTAAACATGCAACTTTCATGAAAAAATAGAAAATTACAGCAAATAAGTTCATAATATATGATAATTTCATTGTATAATTTTAATAAAATTGAACAAAACTCTTTTTGGCTCTAATTTTAGTAGGCTTCTCTTTTATTTTTTTGAATTTATTTAGTATTTTATTGTTTACTAGTTACACGTGAAAACAATTTTTAACATTTGAGTGATCACAAGCACTCTTTTCTGCCCTGGAATTGTTAATTAAGGTCCCCTGATCCACAGCAGCTGAAAGCTTGGTGGTGCTAGTGCTCCATCTGACCTTGGGACTGACACCAATGACTGGGATGAGAATCTGAGTATGGACAAGGCAACAGAGTTCTGCTCCCCAGTGCCATCAAAAAGACCCCTGTCATCTCCTTCTGATCAGTTATTTGACCTTCTTTCCATGAACGAGCTGAGAGCTCCAGAAACAGCTGATGCTGATGCTATTTCAGTAGCTCCCTAGGCTTACTCCTGGTTTTCTGGCTGGACTGTGCTACAATGGACTGTGCTCCACTCTCACCAAGGTGCAGCAGACCTTTCCTGTTAATCGTTTTTGTCTTTGACTGGAAAATTATTTTACCCTTTCCTTTTGTGTATTGTGCTGCTCTGGGAATAGTTTTATGGCACTATATAATAGTGTTTGGAAGGATTTGGGGGACAGCTCAGGTGAGTTGCTGTCTTTTCTCTGTCATCTTGGTGCTTCTTCTCCTTCTTCTTCTCCTTCTTCTCCTTCTTCTCCTTCTCCTTCTCCTTCTCCTTCTCCTTCTCCTTCTCCTTCTCCTTCTCCTCCTCCTCCTCCTCCTCCTCCTCCTCCTCCTCCTCCTCCTCCTCCTCCTCCTCCTCCTCCTCCTCCTCCTTCTTCTTCTTCTTCTTCTTCTTCTTCTTCTTCTTCTTCTTCTTCTTCTTCTTCTCCTTCTTCTTCTTCTCCTCCTCATCCTCCTCCTCCTCCTTCTCCTCATCCTCCTTCTCCTTCTTTGAAAATCACACAAGCAAGGAAGATTAAATGGGAATGGAATTACAGAGATGTAGAATGCGTTGACTTCTTAAGTAGGGAATTCTTTCATATGTGTAAGTATTTAAATAAAGGCTAGATTAACATGTTATCCCTTAATTTATCGAAGATGGTGAAAAAGGAATTTTCATTTGGACTCCATTGTTTTTATGGTTAATCATTGTTTTGAAAAGTTATATTGATACCTACTGTTTTTACACTATATACACTTAGAGATTAATACCACTATCTAAAAGTTATTTTAGAACAAAGTAAAGCAGTTCATTAAAACCAATAATACAGTGATTTCATCTGAAAGTACATGCAGCAATATTCACATGCAAAGTACATCCTTACCACTCCAGAAAAAAAGGAATTAAATGAATTATAACAAATATTAACAGTCAAGTACATCAAATTCACTCTATGACTGGTCACAAAAATATACATGTCTCATTCTGCATCCTCAACTATTCACTCTCTGTAACGGATAGTATGTCATTGGCATTCTGGATTATGAATGGTCATTTTATTAATTATGATTCTTATAATTTAAAAAAGTTGTTTGTTTTTACAATGATATTGTCATTATATAAATTGTTCTCCTGGACCTGCTCATCTCATTCTTCATAAGTTTATAAAAAGTCCTCGTATTTTTATAATTTTAATATTTTATTTATTTACATATTTATTATATAAATTTAATACATATTTATGTTTTTATAATATTAATGTTATAGCTTAAGTTGTTCATTTGGTTAGCCATTCTTCAATTGATGACTATCCTCTTGGTTTCCAGGTTTTGTCCCCACAAAAATTCCTTCCATAAATACCAAAAGTAAAGACTTTTTCCTCTTTCTTTAATTTCTTTTGGTTATAGGATCACCCGTGATGTAACTGGGTCAAAGGGCACATTTAAAAAAATAATTTTGTAGTGTTTAATCTCAAATTGCTTTCTGGAATGGTCGTACCTATTCACAGTTCCTCTGACCACATATCAATATGCCTGTTTCCCCACAGTCCCTTCGATATTTCTCATTTTTCTTTTGTGTCAACTCTGCAAATCTGATAGGTATGAGGGAATTGCATTCTTCTAATCTTGCCCCTCTCCAATTTATCCATTTGGCAACAAAGTTGCCAAAATAGTTTATCAAAACATATCTTACTATCCCATTGTTGTTACTGAGTCCTTTCAGTCATGTCCAAATCTTTTTCACCCCACTTGGAGTTTTCTTAGTGAAGATGCTAGGATGATTTGACATTCCCTTCTCCAGCTCATTTTACAGAGGAGGAACCCAAGCAAACAGGGTTAAATAACTTGCCCAAGGTCACAGAGCAAGTAAGGCCAGATTTGAACTCACAAAGAGGAGTCTTCCTGACTACAGACTTGGTGCTCTACTTATTGTGTTATCTATCTGTTTCCACTATCCCATGCCCTTGCTTAAGAAATTTCTGTTGTTCCCTATTACTTCTAGGAAAAAATACAAACTCTTCAGTTTGGTATTTAAATCTATTCATGTTTCATCTCCAGACTGACTTTTCAGATATATTTCAAATCATTTTCCTTCATGAACTAATTCTGTCTAGCCAAATGTCCTTGTTATTGCCCAAAATTGACATGAACTTACATGCCTTCCTTATGACTAGGATGCCCTTTTATTCTCACCTCTACACTTTAGTATTCCTAGCTTCTTTCAAGGCTCAACTTACGTGCCACCATCCTCAGGAAGTCATTCCAGATTTTCCAAATTATTAATGCTCTCTTCCTTCTCAAATTACATTGTGCTTATTTGTTTACTTACTTCTGCTATGTCCTCTAACTTCCCCTTTACCATGCAAGTAGATTATAAACTACTCGAGGACAGAGCTGGTTTTTTATTACCTTACACATAAGTGTTTAATGAATGACTGTTGATTTGAACTAAATGGTGTGTCATTGAAATAAACTGAATCCATGTTTATATTTGACTAGTTTATTCCTGATCATATGATTTTATGATTAATTGGTTTCTTTCTTTTAATGATTCAGATTTTTTTCTTTTTGAAAAATACATTTTTTTTACATTTTAAGTTTCTCTCTCTCTCCTCACCCCACAGTAAAGAAGGCCATCATTTGACCCAAATATATAAATATATGGAAAGCTATACTATGCATACTTTTATTTATCAGTTCTTTCTCTGGAGGTGGATAGCATCTTCTTTTATAGGTACTGTGTAAGTGACTTGAGTTTTTATAATACTCAGAATAACTTGGTCATTCACACTTATTCTTTGAGTGATATTGCTGTTATTATATACAGTGTTCTTTTGAGTCTGTTGATTTCACCCTCCATTATTTCATGCAAGTCTTTCCATGTTTTCTTTTTTAAAATAAACCAGCTCATCAATTCTTACAGCACAGTAGTATTCTTTCATAATCATATACCACAACTTGTTTATCTATTTTTTGATTTCAAAAGACAGTACTTCATAGTGAACACAGGAATCAACTCAGAAAATACTGGGATCCAATCCCACTTCTATAACCCTGAGCAAGGCATTGTGTCTCTGTGGGCCTCAGTTTCCTCTTTTGTAAAATAAGGGTAATAATAGCACACACTGCATAGGGTTGTTATGAGGATTAAATAAGATACTGTAGCTAAAGCACTTTGCAAAGTATGATGCCCTGTATAAATGTGAAATGCTATTGTTACTAAAATTGTCTATATAGTTCAGACCAATAATACACATGGGTATGAGATCATATAATTGTTAAAATTAAAAGCAAACAAAATAAAATAAAATTCCTTGCCTAATGTACTTGAGATAATTGTGTCCAATAAGTATTATCTGACCTCAATTATCTAAGTAATCTGCAGGTATAGAGTCAGACTGTATTTAAGGATGATTCTAGTGAATCCCAAATCTTTAGTTCTATATGTTGAAGGACTCAACAGATTGAGGTGTTTGGTTTTCTTTTTTTGAGAATTTTGGAAGGCAGCATTTTTTAAAGTAATTTAGATGTAATAGCTTTTTGAAGTGTGTTTTTGTAGGCTGCTCCCTTTCTTCAGCCTTCTTACAAAGCTGTATGGATTTATACATTTCATTGTAATTAGTATTATTGTGATAGTTGGGATTTGTATTTATTTTCCAAGAATACTCCATAATACCTGGGTTCTTTTTTTGGAGGGGGGGACAGCTAGAGGAGTAGGGAATAATTTTAACTCCTACACTACTCAAATAAAAGATCCTTTGTTGTCCATGAGTTCTTGGGAGGTGACCTTCAGCGGGATGCTGAGGTCTGTTACTCATTGAGGGGGTAGTTCTTAAAATATTAATCCCTACCACAGATATTACTTGGTGTTCTTGACACTGTGACATTTTTTCAATTGCATGACTATTTATGTCTCTTTGTTCTGCCTTTGTCTTTTTTTCTGAATCTCCTTCACAACTGATGAATAGAAACAATTAAACACATAATTAAATATATGCCTTCCTATGGGGAAGCAAACTGAGAAGGAAAGTTCTTCATTGCACTAAATTTATTTATCCCTTAAATTGAGCCCATTGTAAATCTGAATGATTAAGAATTATAAAATCATAAAATGTTAAAACAAAGTGAGCACAGAACACAGAATGTCAGAGCATAGGGAAGAACTTCAGAACTCTGGACAGAGACTGCCAAAGATGAAATGTACATTAAACACAGACTCTTCAAATGTAACACCAAAGATAAGAAGCAGAAGGGGTCTTAGGACAGAGAATTGTGTAGCTAGAAGGGATCTTAGAACACAGAATGTTAGCACTAGCTGGGAAATTATAGAACATCTAGTCCTATTCCCTCGTTTTACAGTTGAGAAAACTGAAATAACCAGAAAATGACAATCTGAAGAAGGTTTATTCTATTAAGTGGGGAAGAGATACTGAGGCACAGAACTGGTTCCCATTTAAATCAGCCCTGAAATAAGATACGTAGAGAAAGATACAAGTAATGGACACAGAAAACTCTTCTCCTGATCTGCTGGGGTGATTTCTATTAGAGTGAGTTATATTCTCCATGAGACATTCACCCCATGAGAGAAAAGGAAGAGCAGAGAGGTCATTGGGGTCACAACTACAAAGAAATACAAAAGAGTCTTAGACACTTACGACTGTTACACATAGGGCCCTCTTGTGCTAAGGATCATCTATAGAATACATGTGAGTGTGTGTGTGTATGTGTGCATGCGTGCATGCACACATGCAGAGCTGGTTCTTCAACCATAGTGGATGTCTGAGGAAAGACAAACCCAGTTTAGATGAGAACACTACAGGTGGGCTCCTGTAAATGGGAATTTATAACAAGCAGGGGGTCCAAAATGAAGATTTTGGTTTAGCAGTCCAGTGGTTGGAGGCATTTCATGGAGATTTTAGTCCCTGGCTGCAAAGAGGTAGTCTGGGCAACTGATTTTCGCCAATTCCTTTGGTATTTTTAAGTGTTGCAGTGACAGGAGAAGGAGCAAAGGAAGGGGGTGGAGAAAATATGAGAGGGAGAGGAAGAAAGGGACAGGAAGTAGAAGAAAGAGAGAAGGGAGAGCAGAGAGAAAGGAGAGGAGAAGGGGTGAAAAGAAGAGATTGAAAGGAGGGCATGGAAGACAAAAAGGGAGAATGAAAGATAAGAAAAGTGGGAAGTAAAAAGAAATACAATCACAAAGGGGAAGAAGCAGAGCTGAGGAAGGGAAAGAAAGGAGATGGGGAGATAATTTGAAAAGATTAAGGAGTGGAAGAAGATAAAATAAAGTGAGATTAGGGAGGGTCAAGGGAGCAGAGAAAAGAGGGCGAAGCAGGGGACTGGAGTTAGGGAGAAAGAGCCCTTGGGAGATTTGAAGTGGATGGAAAGAAGGGGGTAAAGGAGGGAAGGAAGTGCATGGCAGGGGGAAGCTTTGGACAAAAAAAAGGTGAAGAGAGGTGGCAGCAACTCAGGGAACAGAAAAAACATTTTCTGACTGAAGGTGGCTTTTGAGCTGTACAATCTTTATCATGGTGTCAGCTTAGCAAAAGGGACATGAGTGGCGTGAATGAACCACAGAGTAAAGATACATTTTTAGAGTCCACATAGTCCAAATGCCCACAATTCCCATGTAGAATCCTCTCCTACAATGTTTCCTAAAGTTCCCTACCCATTGCAATAACCTAGCCTCTCTGGAACTGGAGGTTCTCATCTGCATTTCACTAAGACTTGCTTTCTTTTCTTTTCTTTCTTTTTCCTCCTTTTCTTTAAAGATGCCCATTTTTATTTTTCTGCTAGCTTCCAGCTAGGAATTCCATCCCCACACATATATAGTAGTTCACTGCCAAGGCACTGGCTCCTGCTGCCACTACTGCCTTTTCCCTTTTCCCCCCGCAGCTAAGCTGGTGACCACTTCCCATACAAAGATTAAACTGTGCAGCCTTTTCTGGACCATTAACTAGAGAGCAAAAACAGCAGGCTTAGATTTGTAGTCCCCAGGTCCAGTGGACAATGTCACTCTGTGCTCTCCAGGTGCCACCAAGCTGACTGAAACACAGCTTACACACTGGGCCAGCTTCAGAAAGCCTCATTCTTTAATTTTTACTCAAGCTCGACAATTATTCCTCAAAATTCTTATCACACATTTTTTTTTGCATTCTAAATGGGGATGCTGAATGCTTCCAGGCTTTCTGAGATACTGCAAAAGCTGACTAATAGGATGGTGTCATTTAAATGCCTCAGTATCAGATACATGCACATCCTTCCAGCAGTGGGGATTTAGCTGAGTTTAGGGCTTCTATGACTGCTCAGTGGCCCAAAGAAATGGAGGTGTAATCTTAGGGCTGTTCCTAATGGGTGCATCTACTTGGTAAAATATTAGACCGCCAGAGATTTTGAGCTAGAAGGGGACTGAGAAGTTGAGGACTCCAGTCTCCTCATTGTAGAGATGAGGAGACTGAAACTGAGAGAAGTGACTTATCCAATATCACAGAATTAATAGTATGTGCCTCAGGGGGGACTTGAGCTCAGTTTTTCCTAACTTCAGGGTCCACACTATCCACTGAACTACCTAGCCTCCACTCCCATGTGTGTTAGTTACAAGGGAAAACAAATTAAGATGGAAGGAAGGAAGGAAGGAAGGAAGGAAGGAAGGAAGGAAGGAAGGAAGGAAGGAAGGAAGGAAGGAAGGAAGGAAGGAAGGAAGGAAGAAAGGAAGGAAGGAAAAATGGAAGGAAGGAAGGAAGGAAAGCATTGTTAAGGAAGACAGAGAAATGTACTGCACAAAACACTGAAGTTGGTATCAATAGAATTGCCAAGTTTTCCAATAAGCTCAAAGACTATATTTAGTGTTCCTGAAAAGTTAATAGAAATAAAACTACCTGGAAATTGAGAATTTTCTTTTTTCTTTTTTTTTTTTAAATGGAAGCCTCCCTGGATTAGAAATGGAAAAAAAAAATAGTTTGATGTTTTCCTCTTCTGTCCCTGCCTCCCCACTCTATCCCTCAAGATCCTTTACTCAGCTTACTGTAAGGAAGGGGAGGGGGGAGACCAAGACTTGTGCATGATCCTTGGGGAGACTAGTGCACTCTGAAACATAGGTAGGACTGTGACTATGGGCAAATTACTGTCTTTGAACTACAGTCTCCTCCTCTTCAAAGAGATAATACCCTTGAACAACCTACCTCACAGGAAAACTAGGTGGTTTACTTTATGGGAAAGGGACTTTGCAAACCTTAAAATTCTGTATAAATGTACTACTACTATTATTAAGTACAAATTATATATTTAGAACAACTTGTAAAAATAATAGAACCATGAATATTTTACATACCTTGACCATTCATATCTCTCCCATGCCATCTCCCCCGAACTAGCCACTTTCTCCTCTTGACTCCTTGGTGAACTAATTCAACTCTATACTGTCATCTTTTCTTAAATTTATAGCTTTCTTATCATATCACAAGGAGTCAAGTCCCAGCATTGGATCACTCCCACCAGTCATTGCATTTGTGCCTTCACAGTTGCTTTTCACAGTGCCTGATACATAGTAGGTGTTAATAAATGTTTATTAAATTGCATTGTTGATGATCAAAAGTGGGAAAAAATCACAGTTATTTTGAATGAATATCTTACAAACTTGTTTGTATAAACTCAACTGAGCCCTCTTTTGTATTAGGCAATCCCTAGTATCTCCCCTATCAAATCACTGTCACACTCTCCACAGCAACTCAGCCCTCCTCCCATGGCTCCCCAGCACTTCTCAGCTGGGAACCTTGCCTCATACATTACAGAAAAAAAAAATTGAAGCCATTTGCCATGAATTCCTTTTTTCTTCTTCTTGATCTCCTACTCAGGTGCCTTCTGCCACTGTCTCCTCTTCACCCCTGTTTCATGTTTTGAGGTTGCCTTCCTCCTTACCAAAGTGTAATGGCAATTTAAATGGGAAGATCTTCCCCACTCATTAATAAGCTCATGTGACCTGCTTAAATCACCTGGAAGTCCAAATCACATGTGGTGGGAGGAGCTTTGTTAAAGGTGGAGCAGAACCTGGAAGAAGTTAGTAAGAGCAGTTGGGGCAGGCACAGCAAGGTTCACGAGTGTTTGCTTTTGGGAAGTATTGGGAATGCCTTTGTCCCCAGCAGTGCTAATGTTTATTGACTTTGTCGCTACTATGATAGATTTGGCTTTCTGGTGTCTGAATAAATGCTTTTATTCTGCCTTCCATATGGAGAGTCTGATATACTTTGTGATTCAGAACTATGCCAGCATATTCATAGCAGTCCTCAGTCCTGGGAATATTGCCTGGGCAATACACAAGGCGAATCCCTCTACTTGTTCAAATGAACTTGTTTCATCCCTTCTCCTCCAACAGATTGACCCACCTATCATCTCCACTCTTTCACTTATTTTCAATCACTTCCTCTCTTTTGATTCATTTCCTACTGCCTACAAACATGCCCATGTTACCTCTAAGAAAAAAAAAAAACCCTCACTTGATCCTTCCACCCCTGCTATCTTCCTATATCTCTTTTGCACTTTGTAGCTAAACTCCTGAAAAAGGCCATCTATAGCAGGTGCTTCTTTCTTTCCTCTTACTCTCTTTAAAACAGCTTATAATATGGTTTCCAACCTTATCATTCCACTAAAACTGCTCTCTCCAAATTTACCAATGATTTCTTTGCTGCCAAATCCAATAGTCTTTTCCCAGTTTTCATTCTCCTTGACTCCTCTGTAACCTTTGACACTATTGATCTCTCTTTATATTCTCTTCTAAAAATCCTAGGTTTGGGGGATACTACTCTTTCTGTTTCTCCTCTTACCTATCTGACCTCCTTTCTCTGCATCTTTTGCTGGATCCTCCTCCAGATCCCATCTTCTAACCATAGATATCCTTCAGGTTCCATTCTGAGCCATCTTCTTTTCTCCCTCTATATTACTTCAGCTCCCAGGGATGTAATTACCATATCTATGCTGATGATTCTCAAAGCTATCTTTCCTGTCCCAATCTCTTTACCCACCTCCATCTCACATCTCCAACTGCTTTTCAGATACCACAAACTGCATGTCCAGTAGACATCTTAATATGTCCAAATCCCAGCCACACACACACAAACACACACCCCTTCCCTAATACTGTAGTGGACAACACCATCTCCCCAGTCCCACAGGCTCACAAACTAGGAGTCATCCTGGATTTCTCACTATCTCTCACACATCCCCCACCCCCAATACCCAAGTTGTTGCTGATTTCACAACATCTATCCATTTCACAATTTCTATCAATTTCACAACATCTCTCCAATACGCCCCCTTCTGTCCTCTGATGCTGCCACCACTCTTGTGCAGTTCTCTATTACCTTATGCCTTGATTACTATAATAGCCTGCTGGTGGATCTGCCTGCTTTAGATCTCTCCCCACTCTAATCCATCCTCCCTTTAGGCACTAAAGTGATTTTCATAAAGTGCAGATCTAATCATTTCACCCCTATTCAATAAACTCCCGTGGCTTCCTATTACCTCCAAGAATAAATGCAAAATATTCTGTCTGGTATTAAACCCATTTGTGATCTAGCCTCCTTCTACCTTTCCAGTCCTCTTAAATATTATTTCTCAACACTTCAACACATATTTTTCAATCCAGAGATACTAGCCTCCTGTCTATCCCTAGATAAGAAATTCCACTTCTCGGGTCCAGGCATTTTCTCTGGCTCTCCACCATACCTGAAATCCTCTCCCTCCTCAGCTGTGACTACTGACCTCCTTAGCTTCCTTTAAGTCCCAACTAAATTCCTGCCTTCTATAGGAAGCCTCCCCCAATCCTTCTTAATTTCAGGGCCATCCCTCTTTCAACTATTTCTTATTTACCCCATATATAGCTTGCTTTGCGTATTTTTGTTTCCCTGCTCTCTTCCCCATTAGCTCTTTGAGGGCATTGATTGTCTTTTCCCTCTTTTTGTATCCCTAGCACTTAACATAGTAGCTGTAACATAGTAGGCACTTAATAAATATGTATTGATTGATAAAAAGTATTTTTATTATACAATAAAATATTTATTTAATTTTTAATTGAATTTAATTTATTTTTAATTGAATTTAATAATTAATTAAATTATTAATTTAATAATTAAATTATTGATTTAATTAATAAGACAAGAATTTCCATAACACAGTATAATAAAAAGGTGGTTTGCAATGAAACTGTAAAGCTATTGTGCACAATTTGCCATTCTTCCTAAATATATAATAATTTCATAATAATCTTTTATTTCTTCCCACCCTCCACCCTAGAGATGGCTATCATTAGACACAAAAGTGCGTATATATATATATAAAATCATTCTATGCATACTTCTACATTACAGAGTGTTGGGCAAAATTCCTTAAGACTTGTTATTTAGGGTCTCAGAGATGTTTTATCCTGTGCCTTATTCCATGCTTTGCTATTAACTCTCTGTATACTTCATCTATAAATATGTTTAAGACTTGTGTTCAAATTTTACCTGTTATAATTAGTAGCTGTGTGACTATGGTCAAATTTCTGAATCACTCTGATCCTCAGACCACTCACTAAAAGTTACTTACTCCATTCCTGGCTAACAGTAAACACTGAAGAAATACTTGTGGACTTGACAGATGGTTGTGAGACTTTCTAAGTGTGTAGAGGGAGCTATCACACCTGATAAATCCCATATCCTTGGCAAATTAATGTAACATATTGATACTTGACCTACCTAGCTGACAGGGACAATTATGTGGGTGATAAATGGTTTGGTGGAAAGGTACTGGACAAGAAATGAAAAGACCGGAGCACTGGTCCTATCTGCTTTTGTACTCAAATTTTTGGACTCATGTTGGGCACATCCCTTCCCTCTTTCAGTCTCAGTGATCTCAGTTGTAAGACTAAGGGACTGGACCAGGTTATTTCTACATCCTTTCCATGTTTCAAATCCTATACTTCTCTTTGAGCTACCTAATTTGTGTAGCTGGTGAAACACTGGGTCTAGAGCTGGGAAGGCCTGAGTTCAAATCAAGCCTCAGATACTTACTACTTTTATGACCCTGGGCACTTCACTTAACCTCTATCTGTCTCAGTTTCTCTCACTCTAAATTGGGAGTTATAATAGTACTTACCTCACAGAATTCTTGTGAAGATCAAAAAAGAAAATATTCGAAAAGCACTTAGCATATCGTATGTCACATTGTAGACGTTTAATAAATGCTTATTCCCTCCCCTTTTCCTTCATGAGATTATTGTAAAGATCTTTTTGTGCTAAGGAAAATTTGAAAATGAAAATGTAAAAGATCATGATTACTGTAATATATCCTTGTAGAAAAAGATGCATTCTTTTGAATGCATTCCCAGTATGTCCTTGGAAGGGAAGGGGAGTAAGTAGGGGGAAAAAATTTTTATGTATATTATACACACACACACACACACACACACACACACACATCCATCCATCCATATATATGAGTGTATACATATATGTGTGTATATATGTGTATGTATATGTATATATCTGTATGTATATACATATATATATACATACACATATACACACACATAATTTTGTCACCACACTATTTGTCTTGACATTGAGATAATTCTAAATGAGTATTAAAAATCCAAAAGACAAAAATGACCATGCTCTCAGCCTGGAATTGCAAACTTTAACGAAACACCTTTTTTATTTCTCCTTCAACTATTCCAAAAACTGCTCCAACATTTTGGAGTTGCTTTGGGAGAAATCTGTGGGTTTCAATGTGCTCTTTCCCCCATATAAGCTAATGTCACGGTACATAAGTTTGAACCTTGGGATAACTTTATTTAATGAGACAATGTCAGACTACTCTGCTCCAGATGTGACCTAAGGTAAAATGTGCATGATCTAGTTTCTGGCTCCTGCCCAGTAAGAACGTCATTTTAAAAGCTGCTATTCTCTCCCTGGAAAAGTTTAAGGAGGGAAAATATGAGGGAAAAAAATCACCATCGTGTTTGCAGGTTCCTTCAAATTGTTCTGACTCATATGCTGAGGGCTGCCAGCAGGAGTTATTCAACAAATGCTATATGCCAGGCCCTGAATTCTCCTTTTCAGAAAAACAGACCATTCATGACCAGAACTGCCATGAAATTATTCATTATATTTAGGCCAGATTCCTAAAAAAAATTCAGGCTGGTCCTAATAAGGAAATTTCAAATGCTTGTTTGTTTTGTTTTTGGAAGGGGTGAGGGTGAGAGAAGCAGAGCCCAAAGCTAAGGCTTTTTTTTTCCTTTCAACTTGGGGCAAAAAAACAACAAAAAAAAATAAAGTGTGATCATGGTGATGGCTTGCATAAAGGACAGATTGACATCAAGGTACAGTTATGTTGGAAGACAGAGTTGTTCCCGCACTCATAGGTGCACAGGTTGGAATTGTTACAGGGAGCGTCACAGTTAAAATCTTATGACCTTGAATATATTGTTTGACTCTTCCTTTTTTATGTCCTTCCATTGCTACTGATGCCCTGCTCTGCACTGCCCTCCTTTCCATAGTGGACCAATAGGGACCATGCACTGGACTACGAGTCTTCATTTTCCTTTGGTATCCATTCTACCACCACCCCCTAGCTCCAAGACATTTTCCATTTCTCATATTGCACATACTACCTTTCCTTTCCCAATGCTTGCTCTGAGAAGTGTAATCAATAAGCGCTATCATGATCTCTGGAAACTCAGTGACCATGGATGGCCCTATTTTCCCATTCTACATTTCTATAACTTTCTATATCAGGACATCATTTCCTGGCTATTATCCCCTTTACAAGTTATTTTCTGTTAAAATCTGAGATCTTTGAGGGTTCTCTTTTGAATTTATATCCCCAATGTTTAGTATATAGTACACTGCACATGGTAAACATATAACAGATATTTTTTTCATTCATTCATTCATTCATTCATTCATTCATTCTCAGCCTCAGTTCCCTTATGTGTAAAAGGGAGACAATAATATTTCTACTACTCACCTCTCAGAAATGTTTTAGGACCAAATGAGATACTGTTTATAAAGTACAATTTAAATTGTCAGGAGAAACCTCCTCAGAGTCATCCAAAAATAAATTTTCCTAGGAAAAGTTTATAACAAAGTGAATTTACGTTTTTTTAACAGACAAAAAAAAGTTTATTTTTTTTAGAGGCAAATCTGTGCACGTCACCAAACCAAAATGATTTCTAGCTCTAAAGGGAGAAAAAAATAAGATAAATCAACAACAAAAACAAAAGAATAAGGGAAAACAGTAATAATGAGAAATGTATTTATACTTTCACTTCCACAAGTCAATGGAGGAGAGAGGATATAATTCAAAGAGAAGAAAAACTCTTCTGTAAATATCACCTACACACTCTAAATACAGCCTTCAAGTGGCAGTGTGGTATGTCCTACATTGTGCTGTGATGGGATCAGCACTTGTTCAGTTCCATTGATTACTTATCCACGTGAATGACTTTCTCTGAGATACTTCTAACCTCCTGTCCAGTGTCCCTGCTACCTAAAGAATACCTAAGTTTCCCATCAGCAGAGTGTGGCCTTATGTCAACCTCAAGCACTTTCTTTTCGGCAAAAGGAATGATAGTACAGAATAGGTTAAGAATTCATTTTTGTTTTGGTAGGCAACAAGGAACTTTTAGAGCCATGGGACTTTTGGAGACACGCACCAGAGGGTATTGGAGATTACAAATGCTGCTTTTCATCAACCTGAGTTACCCTTGAACAGGTTTCTCTTTGGGAGAAAGAATTGTTACTAAATTATTTAACCTTAAAATAATTAGTTGAAGCAACTGTAGAAGAAGAGTTTGTTGTCTCTCTCTGTTCCGATCTTTTGGTTTAGGATTTTATTTTTCATTTTGCTCAGACCAAACTCAGGAGATTTAGGAATCTTCATTCTGCCCTTTCTTTGATCCTTGGCTGAAATGGAATCAGGGCCTAGTTTAAGATGAAAACTGTTCTGCTTTAATCAGCAATTTTGGGTGACACCTATGGGGCAAGTTTTCATAACAAAACATATCCCATAAAATAGGATGTTCACACACTCAGACTTCCATAAAGAAAATTGTTCACATACCTTAGGCAGGCTATGCATGCCATATAAGGTAAAATACCCATATCTCATAAGGAAGGGAGCTTATGATCCATAATTCAAGGTGCACATTTCCCATAAGGCACACCATACATACCCTGTGAGGCAGGCATGGCTAGGAAATCTTTTAAAGGTAAGTGGTATATATACTATCAAGCAGGGTGCTCACACATAAGGTACTGTTAATACTCTATAAAATAGGGTATATATACTCCATATGGCAGGCTGTGTATAACCCAGGAGACAGGGTATGATTATTACAACTTCTACCCTACCATATAACTTTGTCAACTTAAGCACAAATGAGACAAAGCAAAAGCAGTGACTGCTAACAGAAGAAGCTGTGAGTTACACAAGACTACATTTCTGCCTGGAAATAATGGAAAATAATACTTTGTTCCAAAACGGAAAAATTAGCTACTTTCAGGAGTCTTTATTTCACCTACCAGTGTCTTTCATTCCATGATGTCCCCCATTTATTTATTACATCAGAAAGTGTGCACATAATATGCACTTGGGCTCCTTGACATGGAAACATGGAAAAAGCAATGACATATCTATACTTTGGTTTCTATCTTACAGTGCCTCCTATTTCTTAGCTCTATTATCAGCTTCATTGTGAATTCTACTGTTGTCCCAGTGAAAGAACAGTGACATTTGATACACCACAGATTTCATAGCACATCTGCTGTGGAGCTGTAAATGCAGACCAAGGAGGCCGAGAACACTCAGTGGCATATATCACGTAAAAGTTCCCTCTGACTAATCAAGTCTATGGGGACAGTCAACAGTGTCACACAACACATCACTCCATAGCTGAATGAGATCATCAGTTACCCCAAAGAGCTACTGCCATCTCTTCCATCCTGAAGTGCCCAAGGCTCACAAAAGAGCAAAGATATGGGCCTTTGTGTTACCTCTGCTTTCTTTTCTCAAAGTCATATCCTGGCAGGCATGGAATCACTCAAACCATTTATGACACAAGTATCTGATGTAACATTAATTCACCACTAGTGAGGGTAGCCAAAGAGGAGTTCAGAGCATATTCAGAAAAGTCTCAGTTCTGTTGATCCTTTCAAGGAATAATAATACTTACAATAATAACTAGCATTTATTTAGTGCTGTAGGTTTTTCAGAGCCCTTTATAAATATTTTGTCATTGAATCCTCACAACAAATTTGGGAGATAGGTGCTATTAGGATCCCCCCTTGATAGATGAGAAAATAAAGGCAAATAAAACTTGAGTCTTGTCCAGAGTCACACAATTATAAGTGTCTGAGATTTGATTTTGAACTCATGTCTTCCTGACTTGAGGCCCAGGGCTCTATTAACTGTGTCATGTAATTTGAAACACCATTCAGGATCACAGGTGTTACCTTACCCTAGACCCTTCACTTGACCCTCCTTTATTTGCATAACCTTCCCTTAAGCCTGTCTTCTTGTGCCTCTTTGAATTGAAATTTCCCCCCAAAAAAATTCAAAACAATTTGGCAGGCTTTCCCCTGCTCCTCCACTGTACTGAACTTGGGGAGTGTTTCTCCCCTCTTCTATATTCTCTCCCTCAGCCCAGGTGACACTTGTACATTTACTGTCCTTTACTAAGCATACTCAAGTTGAAACTTCACAGCATATATCGAATTAGCATATACTATTTAACTCCTGCATTCGGTACGCTTTTCATTGAATATCTCCTGTGCATCCCCTGGGCCCAATTCTACTTCAATACTTCGAAAAATGATCACCGCTGACCTTGCTACTTGTCAATATATGAATCAAAGGAAAGAAATCACAAGATATAGAGGCCAGGGGAAAAAAAATATCTTTTCAAGCAAGCTGGGTTCTTTTTTTATTTATTAAAAAAAATCAATTTAGGTCTTTACAGTACAAGAGTGAGAATTCATCACTTCCTAAGTCTTTTCTTTCTTTTCTTTTCTTTTTTTTCCTTTTCCACTCAGGGTAAAAGCATGAAAGGAAATCCTATAGGTATTAGAATTAGTGATTAAGAAACTGAGTATGAAGAAATGCTACCCTTTCAAATTTTGATGGGTTTTCTGAGCCCTACATAAAGTTCTAAGATTTTGAGTTGGAAGAAATCTAAGAATGTGGAATAAGAAGGTGTAATGATAATTTAAGGTTAATGGTGGAGGGGAAAGAGTT